>NW_021703768.1:93821955-94012886 GCF_005190385.1 Monodon monoceros
GGTTTCCTTTGCTGTGCAAATGCTTTGAAGTTTCATTAGGTCCCATTTGTTTATTTTTGTTTTTATTTCCATTTCTCTAGGAGGTGGGTCAAAAAGGATCTTGCTGTGATTTATGTCATAGAGTGTTCTGCCTATGTTTTCCTCTAAGAGTTTGATAGTTTCTGGCCTTACATTTAGGTCTTTAATCCACTTTGAGGTTTTTTTTGTGTATGGTGTTAGGGAGTGATCTAATCTCATACTTTTACATGTAGCTGTCCAGTTTTCCCAGCACCACTTATTGAAGAGGGGGACAGATGATTTTTATTTTGTGCAAGCTGTCACGGAGAAAGAAGCTAGAACTACCCACCCAGTTATTAAGCTCATATAACTATAATACCAAACTTGATAGAAAAAGGTAATAAAATCACAAGAGTCTCCATATGAACATTGGTGCAGAAGTTCAAAATATAATGTTGGTACATCCATCATTAAAAATGTTTAAAATTAGATATATTATCATTAATTAGGGTTTGTCTCAGGAAGGCAGAAATGTTTAACATTAGAAAAATCTAATGTGAGTTTTTAATATTCATGTTCATTAATTTTATACTGAATGGCCTATGAGGCATTCTGAATGAGAGATAGATTTATTATTAGTTGTCTTTAGTAAATAATAGGCACATCACTTCTCCTACCCCCTTCATTCCAGGCCTTACCCTCGTTTTAACACAATGAAAGCCAGGTGGACAAACCTACATGAGTAGCCTGACACTCCATAGGTGAGGGTTGGAGAACAAAGAATTTAATCTTTTTTATATAGAGGAAAGAGACAGCCACCTCCTTGCCTCGTGAAAGAGAAGAAACACAAGTGTTTTTACTTATTTGAGAGGGGATAGAAATGATCCTGGGTTCTCAGTCTAACCTTTTGAAATGTAAATGTATTTTTCTAAGGGCCTGATAAATGGCTGGTGTCTCTGGCTTTTAAGACCTGGAGATGTGTTCAAGGTCTGGCGTTTATATTATTTGAAATGTAAATACTTAGGGAAGTAGGGCTTCAGTCTTCCTGGCACCTTAGGGACCTAAACCAGCCTATAACCATTTGGCCCTCTTGATTCTTTTAGATCAGAGCAATTAACTAGGCAAATGGCCACAGACGTATTTCTTATAGCATGTTCCTACAGACAGTGAAGGTAAACGTTGTCTTGATACCATTATACATTCCTGTGTCTCAGAACACTAGGACATTAATAATAAGCCAGTATAAAAGTTTTACTATAAGTCTTAAACAATACAAAAGATAAAAATAATAAAAATATACAAGGATTAAAAAAAAGACAATCCTGGTTATAGATTGCAGTCTAAACAGTGTGTATACAGAGCATTCAAGGTACCATACAAAGAAATTATTAATACTAATAAAAAATAGAGCAAGTTTGAATGCAAGATCCATATATAAAACTTGACAGAATCCCAATGCTATAACAGATTGAAACTGAATTTGTACAATAAAATTGTTATAGTAAAAAAAAAATAGTAACTAGGAATTAACCTTATGAAAACTATCTATGTTCATCATGTGGAAAATTAAAATATTTAATTGGAAAAAAGAAGACAAAAAAAGAGGGGGGACAGATATAAAAGGCTCATGAAGGTCAGACTCAGCCTTGTGAGATCTCAATTCTCCCAATTCTATGACCTCACTGCATTTCTAATTCAAATCCTCAGGGACCTTTTGAGGAATTTGAAAAGCTGATTGCAAAAGTCATATGAAAAAGTGAAGGTCTAAGGAAGTGAGGAAAATTTTGAACAAGAAAGAAAGTTTCTTCTATCAAAAATCAAAAAGTAAATAAACTTAGGGTTTGGAGCAGGAAGAAGAAAAAGAAGAAGGAGAAGAAGGTGGTGAAGGTAAAGGTGAAGGAGAAGAGGATCATTACAGTGAATGGGTTCACACAATTATGGAGGCTGAGACGTCCCAAGATTTGCAGTTAGCAAGCTGGAAACCTAAGAGAGGCAGTGGTGTAGTTCCATTCAGCATCCAAAGGCCTGAGAAACAAGAGAGCTGATGGTGTAAGTTCCAGTCTCGGCACAGGAGAAGATGGATACCCAGCTCATGCAGTCAGGTAGAAGAAGCTCCTTTTTAGAGTCAGCCTTTTCAGCCTATTTAGGTCTTCAGTTGATTGGGTGAGGGCCACCCACATTAGGAAGGGCAATCCGCTTAACCCAATTTACCAGTTTATATGTTAATCTTGTGTGAAAACACTCTCATATATACGTCTACAACAATATTTGACCAGTTGTCTGCATGCCCTGCACGGCTTAGTCAAATTGATACATAAAATTAACCATTACAATAGCTAGTTGTATATTTTACTTACTATATACCAGACACTATTCTAAGCACTCTGGGTATGTTAATTTAATTTAATTCTCACAGCAATATATGAAATAGGTACAATTTTATCTCCATTTTATTAATGAAACAGGCTCACTGTGATTAAAAACCTAACATTTATTCTAGTGGTATAGAATAGACAGCTCAGAAAGACACCCACAGGTATGTGGAATCTTGGAGTAAGTTGAAGGTAGCACTGCCAATCAGTTGAGGATAAGATGGTGTTGAGACGATTGCTTATCCTTAATGAAAATTCACTATTTGGGGTCACAACACACACACAACTAATTCCATATGAATTAAAAATCTCAAAGTGAAAACAAAAGTTCAAAGACTTAACCAAAAATGTGGAAAAATATCTTTACAACATAGTAGGGAAGGAATTCTCTGAAACAAGATGCTAAAAAAAAATTGTCAGTTTGCATCAAAATATAAAACATTTATAGCCACTGTACCCTAAATGTTTAACAGTTGCTTCTCCCCTGCCAAGCATTGCTAATCACTTTAATATATTAACTCAGTTAAGCTTCACAAAACAAGCTGAAGATGTACATACCAATGACCTAGCAATTCTGCTCGTAGGAAGATACATTAGAGAAATTCTTGCATATCTTCACCGCTGTTCTGCTTGTAATCACCCAAAATTGAAAGCAAACTAAATATACCATCAGGAATCAAACTGACAAATAGATATATGATAGTGGCATATTCATATAATTGAACATTTTCAGATTAATGAACTTTATATAACTCAGCATAGATACAGCCCACAAAATAATGTTGAGTGGAAAGAAAAGTTGTGGAGCCGTACATAGGTATGATATCATTATCTACTTTTATAAACAAACACTATTTTGCATATTGTTTGGTAATATGTAAATTTTTTAAAGTATAGAAATACGTAAAGAAAATTTAAACAATATATAGTGAGCTTCTACTGTATCTTTAATATTTTTTTAAAAAATGAGAATATCAAATGTTAACGTTTATTAATTCTGCATGATGAGTATATAGATTTAAAAAATATTACCATCTTATTTATAGTTTTGAAATATGTAATACTAATTGAAATCAAATAAGAGATAAAAAATTTTACCAAAGAGACGGAGTGGAGTAGTCATGGTATTTTTATATGCTTGCAGTGATTTTGATTAGATATTGACTAGAGAAGGATGATAGGTTAAAAGGAGAAAGCTGTCATCCTTCATACTCCCCTTCTACATCCATGGAGCCTAAGGTTATTGGCTCTCAGAGTAGATGATCAGACTATTTTAGGATGAAATTATAAAGCTAAAAAACCGGTTCTGACAGAGATTACAGATTGGAGCTGAAGAGTTCCAAACAGATCCATGGTGGCAGTCCTTGATTATTTTAGGTATGAACATGTCAGGACATAGATGTAAAGAACTTAGCAGAGTATCTGCCACATTATAAATGTTTAGAAAATGTTAGTAATTATTATTATTACTACTACTATGTGACTTGAGTTATTGGTAAACTTGAACTTTATTTTTCAGTGTGTATGTAAGGTATAAAGCCTCTGTAAGTCTTTGGAGGTTGGGCTAAGTGTGAAGATCAAGAGTTAGAAGAGTTTAGAAATGACTGTTAGAGATGTGTTACCTCGCTGCCAGCAACAATCTATTACTTAATAGGAAATTGTTCTTTCACTTAAAGCATCCCCATACCTTTTTAATGGCTCAGTGTCTGCCTGCAATAACTAAGGAACTTAAGTCTCTAAAATCAAAGATACTTCTCTAACTGCTCCCCATTGCCCTGCTGTTGCAATTCTATAGTTTCTGACAAGAGCCATTCATAGTTAAGAGATCTGCCTCAACCTAACAGAAACTTTTATGTAGTGTAAGGTATGGGGGAAGAAGTGGTTCACTTAATCTAAAAAATTACAGTTTGGGTCCTGAGCATTTACAAATGAAACAGAGATGAGGCTATGGATAATTGATAATGTCCGTTTCAGCTGGGCCTAATACAGTAGTCAGAGCACAGGAATGTTAACTCTATTAATAGATTCAGAACTACAAGGTAATCTACCATGTACATTACCTGGTTGCTGGCCAGGAATGGAGGAGAATTAAGCAATGTGATGGGAAGACCATATTATGTGAGTTTAAAGGATTTCTTTTAACCTAGGAACACTGTGCATTTCTGTTTGAAGGAGGTAAGCAATGAACTCTGAGGCATTGCCCCGGAAGGCTGGCTGTCTGGACAGGTCACCAAAGGCTTTCCTTGGGCCATTCACCACAGCTCAGAAGCTGGTCTTCAGTGTTTTAGACTGTGAAACCTGATTGGCTTATTAATGTGATGAGAGTGGATCTGCCTCTCAGGGGTGGACTCACCTTTAACTAAACTCACAGAGACTAAGGTACACAAGCCAGAATGTAGGGCTATTGATTTACAGTGACCTGAGTGCTCAGGTTGGCCTGACCAGCACAATTTCACCTTATTGGAAAGGTTCATGGAGAGTTTACTAGCCAAACAAATGGTAATGCTTCTGTCCTGCTTAGCCAAGATCTGTACTTTTAGGACATTGCTTTGACAGACACTATCAGCTTTTCCTTCTGAGTTTATTTACCCAGGCTTCCACATTTGATGAATTCTGTTATAGTCACATAACTAAATCACCCTCACATTCCATGTCTACCTCCTTGAGGTCACCCGCACATCATGTTGATTGAATTTTTTGGTTACTGTCTAATGCTTTAGTTACACATTATAAGTCATCACTTGGTTTACCCCCCAAGTGACAAATCACGCTCTTTAGGGTAGGTTTTGCTAGTTTAACTCTGAGGACACCCACCCTTATTTCGGAGTTTTCGGGGACTACTTGCTTTCCATGTATGTGTGGACATTAGCTTTGCCTTTTCTCATTCCCCTGTGTTTCTGAGACCTTCAGTTATCATGGAAGTACCATTTCTCTTCTATTTCTTTGAGGAAGATTTCACAGGGTGGCTCCATTAGAGATGTCTCAGGGTCATCAGGGGTGAGAATCTACGACCTTATGTTTTTGAGAGGTCCAGTCAGAAAGTGGCATCATTTGGGAGTCCCTGAAGGGAACAGGTTCTTGAAGCCATTACCCAGGGTCATATGTTAGCCTGGGAATAATCTTCACATGGCTCAGGGAAGTTCTTAAATGTTTACATCTTGAGAAATGAAATATAAAGAACTCAAATCACCCTATATTATGCCCACAGTGGCTATGTATTTTTAATGATTTCTTTAATCGAGGCTACAAAATTGAGCTACAAAGTCCTCTAAAAAAAACCTGCTGCTGTAGGCTCTTCCAACATTTGCCCCAAGCCTTCCTTGCCTACTATCCCAATCTTCATCTCTTGGAGCTTCTCCCTCTCTTCCCAGCCTTTGCAATTGCTAACTGATTGTCCAGATATTTCACTAATCAACTTGGTCCCTTGGATTAGAGTTGCCATATTTAGCAAACATAAATACAAATAAAGATACCAAAGTAGCAAATAAAAATATGTCCATGCAAAATCTGGGGCATCCTTAAACTAAAAAAGAATGTTTGTTGTTTATCTGAAATTCAGATTTAACTGGGTGTCCTGTTTTTGTTTTTGTTCTTAATCTGGCAGCCCTACTTCAGATCCTTCCCCTGTCATCCAGCTCCTCAAATGCCTCAACTCCATGACCAACTACATTTTCTGAGATTCTACACTGAGCTCAGCTCAGTCTCTGGGCCTTTGAGTCCTCAGAAGAAGAAGCTGGATTTGTTTTGCTCAACTATGCCCTCGTATTTTACTCTCACATTGCTAGAGAATTGTCTCTGGGCAAATTGAAACAGGTTATGCTAAGAATACATCACGAGTACTGAGACACTTACTTAGTACTGACACTCCTTATCCGTTTTCTCCTGCCCCAAATTCTTCAACTCATCCCACTCCCCATAGGGAGAACCCAAGCCTTCATCAGGTAATTGTGTTCCAGCACAACAAGGCAATCCTTTGAGTTAGTGCTGTTCAGATCCCACTCTTAATATCTCCTTGGCTGATGAAAAACAGCTATATAAAATAGACTGAGATTCTTCCACAATAAAACTATAACCAGGGAAATTTCTTCAGAAACATGTGTTTTGCTCTGTTGGTTTGTGTGTGTGTGTGTGTGTGTGTATGGGGGGGGTTGTTTCTTTTGTCCACAGTGACGGTAAAAAAAAACTTATTCCTTTGAAGTTTTGTGAATCAGTTCCTAAATGTTGAATAATATCCTCTCTTGCAACCAGTCTCTCTGCTTCAGGACTGTCCCTGTCCCAGGATTCAAGCTCTGGAAACACAGAAATGAGAAAAGATATTTGTTTTCAGAATGAGTGCAGCCTGTAGATGTGTGTGATTTTATACTTAAATTTTTTAAACAGCTTTATTGAGATATAATTCACATGCTATACCATTCATCCATTTAAAGTGTAAAATTCAATGTTTTTTAGTATATCCACAGGGTTATGCATCCATCACACAATATGATTTTAGAACACTTTCATCCCCCCAAAAGGAACCCTTATCCGTTACCAATCACTCCCCATTTCTCCCCTTTTCCCACTTCCCCTACTCTAGGCAACCACTAATTTAGGTTCAGTCTGTATAGATTTGTCTATTCTGGATATTTCATATAAATGGAATCATACAATATGAGGCCTTCTGTAACTGGCTTCTTTCCCTTAACATGTTTTCAAGTTTCATTTATGTTGTAGCATGTGTCAGTTATTTTATCTTCTTTTACGGCTGAATAATACTCCATTGTATGAATGTAACTCATTTTTATCCATTCCTTTGTTGATGGACACTTTTTGGTTTGTTGTGAGTGATACTGCTATGAACATTCATGTACAAGTTTTTGTAGGAACATATGCCATATGTTTTCATTTGTCTTGCGTTGATACCTGGGAGTGGAATGATAATTCTGTGTTTAACCATTTAAAGAACTGCTGAATTGTTTACCAATGTGACTGCATCATTTTACATTCCTACCAACATATGAGGTTGCCAATTTCTCTACATATTTACCAACGCTTAATATTGTCTTTCTTTTTTATTATAGCCATCCTAGTAAAGTGAAGTGGTATCTCATTGTGGTTTTGATTTACATTTCTCTGATGGTGACTGATGTTGAACATTTTTTCATAAGTTTTTTGGCTATTTGTATAGCTTTTTTAGCGAAATGTCCATTCAGATCCTTTCCCCATTTTTTTTTTGCGGCACGCGGGCCTCTCTCACTGTTGTGGCCTCTCCCAATGCAGAGCACGGCTCCGGACGCGCAGGCTCCGGAAGCGCAGGCTCAGCGGCCATGGCTCACGGGCCCAGCCGCTCCGCGGCATGTGGGATCCTCCCGGACCGGGGCACGAACCCGTGTCCCCTGCATCGGCAGGCGGACTCTCCTCAACCACTACGCCACCAGGGAAGCCCCCCATTTTTAAATTGAGTTGTCTTTTTAGTATTAAATTGCATTTTATATATTCTGAATATAAATCTTTTATCAGATATATTCTTTGTGAATGTTTTCTCCTATTCATTGGGTTCTCATTGAACGTTCTTGTTATTATTTGCAGCTTAAAAGTTTTAAATTTTGATATAATATCTTTTTTATTTCTTTTTGGCACTTGTGTTTTCGATGTCATATCTAAGAATACATTACCTAGCCCAAAGTAGTAATTCCTTATTTTCTTCTAAGAATTTATAATTTTAGGTCTTACATTTAGATCTGTGATCCATTTTTAGTTAACTTTTGTATATAATGTGAGGAAGGAGCCTAATTACATTCTTTTGCATGTGGCTATCCTGTCCTTCCAGCACCACTTATCGAGAAGACTATTCTTTCTCCATTCAGTTATCTTGGCATCCTTGTGCAAAATCAGTTGACCATAACGTAAGGGTTTATTTTTGTACTCTCAGTGCTGCTTCATGGATCTATATGTCTGTCTTCCTGGGAGTGACACGTTTGTGTTAATACTGGAACTCTAGTTAAGTTTTGAAATAAAAAAGTGTGAGTGCTTCAACTGTGTTCTTATTTTTCCAAGATTGTTTTAGCTCTTTTGGGTTTCTTGTATTTACATATGAATTTTAAGATCAGTCTATCAATTTCTGCAAAAAAAAAAAAAGCCAGCTGGAATTTTAATATGATTGCATTGAACCTTTAAATCAATTTGAGAAGTATCGACAGCCGTATTTTGTTTTCTGATCCATGAACATGAGCTGTCTTTTCATTTATTTAGAACTTCTTCAATTTCTTTTAATGATGTTTTATAGTTTTAAGGTATGTTTTGCCCTTCATTTGTAGAATGCATATCTAAGATTTTTTTTTCTCTTTGATGCCATTATAAATGAAATTGGTTTCTTAATCTTATTTTTGGATTTTTTATTGCTGGTGTATAAAAATCCACCAGATTTTTGTAATTTATCATTTACCTCAGAACTTTGCTGAACTTGTTTATTCTAATAATATTTCAGTTGAGTCCTGAGTATTTTCTATGTACAAGATCATGTCATATATGAATAGAGATAGTTTCATCTCTTCCTTTTCGATCTAGATGTCTTTTATTTCTGTCTGCTGGCTAACTACTATGACTAGCACCTCTAGTACAATGTATTTTTATTCTCTATTTCATTTATTTCTGCTCTAGTCATTATTTCTTTCCTTCTGCTTGGTTTGTATTTGGTTTACTCTTATTTTTCTAGTTTCTTAGGATTCATTGAGATCGTTCTTCTTTGTTAATGTAGGCATTTACCAGTATAAGTTTAACCCTGAGCATTGATTTAGTTGCGTCCCATAAGTTTTGTTTTGTTTCATTTTCATTTATTCATTCATATTTTCTAATATCCCTTATGATTTCTTTTTTTGCCAATTGGCTGTTAGTATGTTTAACTTCTAGATATTTGTCAACTTCTCAAATTTCTTTCAGTTATTGATTTCTGATTTAATTCCCATGTGGTCTGAAAACGTATATTCTATTATTTCAATTATTTTAGATTAATCAATCTAAAGGTTTTTTTATGGCTTAGTACTTTGTCTACTCTGAAGAATGTTGTATGTGCTTGAGAAAAATGTGTATTCTATTGTTTAGTGGAGTTTTCTAGAGAGATTTGTTAGTTCTGGTTGGTTTATAGAATTATCTAAGTCTTTTACTTCCTGTTGATCTTCTGCCAGGTTGTTCTACCCATTATTGAGCTATTAAAGTCTTCAACTATTATTGTTGAATTGCCTATTTTTCCCTACAATTCTGTCAGTTTTGCCTCTTTTCACATTGCCTCTCTCAGTGCGGAACTTCCATCCTATGAGAGTGAGTGGGGACGGAGGTGATCAGGGCCCAGTATTCTCAGCCTATAGCGCTGGGGATAAGGCTTCTACACTACAACTAGGAAATACAGACCTAGTCCTTTTGGTCTCACCTGCAATGTGGGGCTTGCAGGAGAGCGAGACGAGCAATGCAGAAGCCTACTTTTCCTGTTGTGAAGTTGTGATTTCAAACTGGGAGCTGAAGGGAGAGGGAGCTCTTGTCTTCTTGGCTGCACAAGCCTGGGATAGCTTTCTGGGAGCTGGGGAATGGATGTAATGGACTGGGTTACGGATCAAATGCCAAACTCTCAGTCTTCTTACTGAGATTTAGTGTATTTTCTTGAATGAATGTTTCTCCATTTGTTATATGCATTTAGGGAAATTTTCAGAGAATATGAATGATTAATGATTTTTAAAAAAATAATTTGATCCTGTTAAATTGTTGTTTTTCTTGGGAAAGAGTCTGCCCTGGTCCTTACTCCTTCATTCCCAAGATCTGCCCTGGTTCTTACTCCTTCATTCCCAAAGTTCACTCCCCTCTTTTTGAAGATTCTGAAATATAATGACTTTTTTCCTTCCTTATATTTCCTCCCCCACTTTTGGTTTATTTTATTAATTATTTTGTAAGGAGATAATTTCAGTATTAATAACATGAAACGAAATTTTAGAAGGTTTATTCAATAAATAGTTTCTTCTCTGTGGGATCTGTATCTGCCACTTCTTAGCTAATTCATGAACACAGATGGCTTTATTGAGATTTACGAGTTTGAGTCTGATAGAAATGATAGATAATATAACATTGAATCTGTTCTGTTTCCTATAAAACACAGATGTACTACAGTCAGTGAGCCTCTTCATGGAGCACTGTGGGGACCGAATCTTAGAACTTTATCCAGGCAAATCATCACATCCTTCAGTTTGCTTGTGCAATGTCTTGTTACATGGCATTAAATTTCAGGCCAGACCTGAAATTGGTCTCTGATTCTTACGTGGATTTAAGATTGGAGCTACGGTATTACCCCCAATCCAGACATAGTGTACATCTTTATAATTTTAATAGCTTACCAATTATATTTTCCCCTAGTAGCCATGGCTCCTGTGGTCCTGGTATAATTCAAATTAAGGCAGAAATCATTTGCATGACAAAACTGATTTCATTGGATACAAGGCTTTCCCCATATCATGAGAATCAAGCACAGACCTAGCTAATTATGCCTCAGAGAAAGATGTATTCTCAAATATTTTATAAAACCCCCAATTAAAATAATTTTCTAGGTCTTTCCTATCAATTCCAATAATTTTCTAATACAATACTTTACTCATATCTGTATAATGGCAGCAGACATAGTGGGGAGAGTAGAAACCTTACCAAGGGAAATAGTATAATGGAGTCCCTTTCTTCTTATTCTGAGAGTTCTAGAAAATCACCTTGTTGTGAGTTCCTGGTATTTTATGATACTCTATTTCCATCCCAAAACATTAAAGAATCCTGGTTTTATTAGATATCTTGTTTAATATTAAAATTTATGATTAAAAATCATAAATATCGGGTAGTATATAATATATAGAATGAGGAAAAGACATTATTTACCTTTTTAAAAAAAATTTCTGAGGACTCCAACTGGGTCCAAACTCTGGAAGTATCCTTGTTTAACAGAGGAATTCTAACTTAACAGGAAAGGAAAGCTGTTATATGTTTGTCCCACCATACAAGGCAATTTTGCTGAGTGGAAGTTGCTCCTGACAGTGAAGGAGGGAGAGAGGAGAGTTTTAAGTTTTTTGGCCCTTTTGGATTTAATGTGTAATTCTGTTTTAGTTTTAGACCTCTTTTGTTTATTATTGTAAGAAAATTCTTACAACATGGCAAAACTCACCATCTAAAGCCTTGAGCCTTGTGTGACAGGACAAGTTTCTAACATCCTAATGTTCCTCTTCCCACAATCTCATCTAAATACCTCATTTTGCAGCTTAAGGCCCAGGAAAGCCAAGTGTCTTGTCCAAAATTAGACAGTTTCTTGCCGCCAAGTCTAGTGATCCTCTGAGCTCACTGTGCTGCCTCAAGGAGAGGTAACTTCTCAGGATGTAAAGACAGTTCTTAGAGTTCAGCATGTCTTTTTCTCCTCCTGGGTTTCCTAGACAACTTTGCCAGGTGAGTAGAAGTGAACATGAGGGTGAGAGTTCTTCATGTTCTATCTTCCTTTCCACAGTGTATGCTGGAGCCACTTTTTTTTGAAATGGCAGTTTCACCTTATAAGGTAGCCTCCAAAACCCTGAGTGATTTCGTGGAGCAGACTCTGGGCTTACCAATTCTAGACATAAAGAATGAGAAAGACATACATTTTGTTGTGTTAATCCTCTGAGATTTGGGGGTCAATTTGCTACCATAGCATAACCTGCTATATCCTTATTAGTACAAGTTCCAAAAATTAGTAGGAGATCACTTCATGCCACTGTTGCATAAAAGACTCCGTTTGAAAACAGTATGCTTAGTTCTTTGAAAATGAGGAGAACTGAGAAGGACACATCATCAGGCCAGCCAACTGAGGCATAGCAGGAAGAAGTAAGCCGAAATGAAGGCAAAAGCATGGGAGGATTCTTCAGGTTTTTCTTCTAATTCTTCTAATTCAGAATTCCTATGTTTTGGTGAAACACTGTCCATCCTGGCGTATAGGTAAATTTGACCAAGGTTTAGTTGTTGTGTAACACAAAGAGCTCATAGGACATGCACTTAAACTTGAGGTTCTTTCTTTTTAAAAAAATATTTTTAAACATATTTGAGAATAGCCTGGTTAAAATCACGCAGTGTGGGAGACACTGAGGATATTAAGTTTGCTGAATGACTTTGCAGTGATTCCTCATGACACTAAAGTATTTACCAGTAATCTGATTTCTTTGTATGCTGCACAGTCATTTTTATGTTGCATTAACTTCATTTCATATTTTTTGGATCATTCCCATGCTGTTTAGAGTGTGCTGGTTTGTGGCCTAACTGCCTTATTATGCAGTATTAAATAATCTATAAAAAATGAGTAGAACTGAGAATTAAAAGGAATGAGACTTGGTCACTGTAGGTGGGATAGGAGAGCAAAACAGTAGAACCATCACAAATGTAAATGGAATATTAAGCAGAACATAGCACTAGACTAAAGATCTTTCAGAAGATTTTTGGGGGAAAGAAACCCCCCAAAACACACTAATCGCGACTTATTTAAATCTTAATGAAATGAAGAATAAATATAACTCACTTAAGGATAGTCTCTATTTTACAAACAGTATTTCTTTCTCAATATTTTACTCAATTTAAAATGTCCAGATCCTAACTGCTCTCAGCAGTATATTAGAAAACATAAGTGATGATACTTACAGGCTTTTAAAAAAAAATTACCTAAGTCGTTCCATTCCAAAGGCATCTGCTTCCTACTATAATTAAATAGGAGAGGGTATGAAAAAGACAGATTTATTTTGTTATTTTTCACAAGTAAGATTGTTAATGTGCTAGATAGTGCTAAATAGTAATTTCCCACTGTGAGCGTTCTTTAGTTCATTCAAGGAAAGACCTCAAGCCCGAAGTTCATAAAAATTGCTGATTAGTTGGGTTTGTTTCCTCCTTCTTTGACTGTAGTTTTTGTTTGTTTGCCTTGTTTTTATTTTTACAAAGTAGGCAACTCTAAAAGACTACTTAAATTCAATCTAAAACAAGAAAAAACTTGATGTATTTGCTAACTGGCCTAACCAAGATACTTGTTTTTGTGACTTCAGCTATCAGCTCCAAATGTATGAACTCCCACATCTAGAGCCCTTAATACTTTCCCCCGTTTTCTAGGATTAGTTCTAATCTCTGCCCCCTCTCTGAGTACTTCCATTTGGATCTTAGGATACACCTAAATTCAATGTGTCTAAAACCAACTTCAGATTTTTTCCTTCCGTAGTATCATTTCTGTCGGCGACACCATCTTTCTTCACTGCCCCAGGCCTGGATTTTCCAAAAGACCTTTCTACCTCTCTTTCCTTTACTTCCTCCCTCCCCCTCCCCCTCTTTTTTTAAGCGCCACATCTTCTTCCTTGTGAATTTCTCTCAAGTAGCTCCTTCTTTCCCTCACCCTCCTCAGCCCTTGCAGACTCTCCTCAGCTCACCAGCACTGGCTCAGGGGCTCCCTTGCTGGTTGGTCCCTCACCTCCCTGTCCTGAACCCAGTCTGTCCTCCACATGACCATAGCAGCCCTCCTCAAGTCCTTCTTTCATCGTGGCTTTCACCTGTGTAACACCCTCATGCATTTCTTTTGCTTGTGGAGTAGACTGAAAAGATCACAGCCTCAAGGATTTACACAGGTCTGGCCACATTCTGTTTTTCCCTCTCACTTTGTGTCATTTCTTAACCCAAAGTCTCTCTACTCCAGCTGAGCCAATCTGTTGTCTAGCCAGCAAAATCATCGTTCCTCTTTCTGATTTTGCGTCATTTTGTCCTTATTCCTCACTTAGAATTTCACACCCGTGCCCACCCAGATCCATCTTAGTGTGTATTTACCACACTCCTTTCCTTTTGTAGACTTTTTTCTTTACTCACCATGTATTTAGTGAACATCTACAATGGATCCTATCTCCATAGCTGTTCTTAATGGGAACTGAGGTAAGTGTCTTTGTGCCTCGCTTTCTTGTGACTAGTCCCCGCTTTGCACTGTAGCAGAAAGAACACTGAACTGTGCAGAGGCCTCTCATAATAACTGCTCTCTGAACTTATATACACCCTCATGTCATTCACTTTCTCACCACCTCATGGTGTCAGTAGATAAAATTGGTACCCAGTGTATTTTTTGTTGATGAATAAACTACCTTGGACAAGGTCTTCCTTTCCTAGGACTCAGTCTCCTCACGTGTGGAAGGAAGAATTGAAAATAGTGTATTATTGATGTAATTCCATGATTCTGGTCATTGCACATGTATTTTCTATGACCATGAATTTTTGGCCAACTTTCTATACCCATACCTATTGTATTGTGTTGTCTTTGCAGAAAGATCTGTAAATTCTCAGTTGATGTTTGTTGCTTGATTTTCAGCATCTTAAGCCTTTTAATTTAGATCTTTTCGGCCCTCCCCACCCTGCAACCCTTCTTAAAATCACTGTAGGAGTTTTTCCTTGTCCTTGAAAGAAAGGCAAATAGGAACAATCCTAGCACACTGTGTCTGTCTCAGGATGACTTTCAGGAACATTAAATCTGCTTATTTCTACCCCTTGAGGACAGTTTAGGAAAGAAAACATTAGACTCTTTTCCTAAATGATTTTCATCTCTCCAGTGATACTCAACACACCAGCTGCCCAGCCCTGACATTTACATGGTGAAAGGTGTGTTAGAATGGGGATGTCTTATCACAGGGAATCAAAGTGATAGCAAATTCAGTTGTTTAACTAAAAGCCCCATCTCAGTCACAAGTGACTTAAAGATGTATGAAGCCCAAAAGAGGCAATGCATGTCAGAGCTAAATTCCACAGTGGGAATTTAGGTAGTAAGCTGGGACTAGCACTGGATTCTAGGCCTTTTTATGCCACTTACTGACTCTGTACAGATTAGCATTACCAACATCACATCATAGGCTCAGAGATTCAAGCAGAAATAAGAATAATTCACATTTTGTTGGTATAATAAGACATACACACTTCTCTCCATCTATGACAGAAAATCAAACATAGATACAAATCAGTGCTGCTACAAATTCAAGGTTTCTTACTTCATCTGGGTCCTCAGATCTTCCAGAAAATATCTCTGTGTAAACTGTGTCTCCCAGTTGTTGGGGTAAATAATCTAGACTCTTGTCCCTTTCTTAAATCTCCTTCTGGCCTCACTCTCACTAGAAGATTTTACCTTTAACTTCCTGGAGAGGATAAAAGCCATGAAGTGATAATTCCCTTAAATTCCATCCCTTTTCATCCATCTTATGCTGACTTCTTTCACTCCTGTTTAAATGCATGAGGACGATGTCCAAGGCCAGATCTAGTACATAGCTGTGAAGTGTATTGATCAACCCATCCATCTTTCTAGAACAGTAGATCTCAACCCTAGCTGCACTTGAGAATGACCTGGCGTCCTTTTATAAAACTGATGCTCAGGCTCCACCTCTGGCCAATGAAGTCAGAGTCTCTGAGAGTGAAACTTATGTATCAGTACTTTTTAAAAGTTCCCTGGGTGAGTCCCATTAACAGCCAGGCTTACAAATTGGTCCTTAGCCTAAAACCTCTGCAAGGGCAGGCATCTTTGTGTGCTGAAACAGATCCATTCAGCACTATGCAGAGCACATCTCCATCCAGTAATAATCATGGTATAATGTTTTTCTTCACATCCATACCCTTATTACTATATCTGACTTCAGTGAATTTTACTCTTCATTCAACCAAAGTAAAAAAAAAAAAAAGTATAATGCTACAGTAATTTTAAAATTTAAACTCTATAGAAGGTTCCAAATACCCATCAAACAAAAGTGTAGTTACTAGTGATAGTGAGAAGCACAGGGAGGTGAATAGTTTGTGCCTTGATTACTAGAATTGATATGTGCACTATTTCTCAAGTATATACTTGACCTCAGAAATTTTAACCAGTTCTCACTAAGAAAACTAACCACTCACTGCTTTGTTCACTGAATGCTAGGGTCCTTTGCTCTGAAAAAACTAATGTTTAAGGTGGTATAGTGATTGGTCCACTAAAAGATAACTTTACTGAGAATGTTATTTCCTCTGTAGACAGAAAAAGATCCATGAAACTTCTTTCTTTCCTTCCCCCTTGTGTATCTGCCTGGACCTCTAACAGGGCTCATTACTTCTCCATATTGATACCCATATTTGTGGTCGGGTTCATGAAGTACTCAACATTTTACTTCAATTAAGTATTGGAGTTTTATTAAAATAAGTATTAAAATAAAGTATTTTATATTAAAGTATGAAATACTTTCTACTCTTACAGTATTAAACATATTTTCTTGTTATATTAAATATATTCTCTACTTGTTAAGTATATATTAAACATCATATTTAATATAACCATATCAAGTATAATGCTGATAAAAGAAAAATACTCAGTCAAACCATTTCTTAAAACTTTTTGTCAACTCTTATTTCCATTCAAATGTTAACTCTACTTACTTGATTCTACATATACAGTGGAATATTATTCAGCCATAAAAGGAAATGAAGTACTGATACCTGCTATAACATTGCTTAACCTCAAAAACATTGTGCTAAATGAAAGAAACCAGTTACAGAAGACTATATAGTGCATTATTCCATTTCTATGAAATGTCCATAACATGCAGATCTGTACAGACAGAAGATAGTGGTTGCCTAGGGCTGGAGTTGCAGGGAAATGAGTGGTGACTGATAATGGTGAAAGGTTCCTTTTTGTAGTGATGAAAAGTTTCTAAAATTGATTGTGGTGCTGGTTGAACAACCTTGGGAATATACTAAAAACCAATGAATTGTAAACTTTAAGTGGGTAAATTGTATTATATGTGAATTATATCTCAATAAATCTGTCATAAAAATTTATTAACAGAAAGGGAACATGAATCACATTTCATCTTCAGTCTACCTGAACTTTAAGTGTAAAGGCTGAATAGAACTCCTATGAACATGTAGACTCACGGCATATTGCTATCATGAGCTCTTCCTGCAGAATTTACTAGATGATGGCCTTCAGGAGACCAAAATGACTGGAGAGATATCAGTGTAGGAACAGGTAATAAGTATTAAGTATATATTTACCTGTAGTAGTAAGACTAAATGGTTGTTACAAATAGGATGATCATATATCTAGTTTGCCAATACAGTCCAGTTTTTACCTCTTGTCTTGGTCTAATCAGGAGTGACCCCCTTCACTCTCAAAACTTTTCTGATTTCGTAGATCATATGAATGTCCTCAAGCTATGGGAGCATAGTTGATTGTGTAAAGGCTATATTCTTTAACAATGCAGATATACTATAACTTATTAACAATAGGGGGAAAAGTGGGTACGTTTACAGTAGCATAAGCCTAATAATTGCCTTTGAAGTGTTGCTGAGAGTAAAAGGGCATTCCTTTAAATTAGATGCAGAGGAAGAGGAGGTTATTAACTAATTTTAGACTAGGAAACCAATGGAAAATTTGAGTGTTTGGTTCTTCCAGCTCTCAAGGCCATTTTAGAAATTCCTTTATCTCTCCCACCTACCCTCCAACCCCAACTTTCCAATATGTTTCATCCCACACTACTGTTGATAAAATTCAGGTCTTACTACTTCAGTGGTCCTTCCCCACTCACTCATATGTCATGATGTTGGAAGAGGCATTGTAGGGGTTTGTTGTAGGTGTTGTCCATCCCATTAGTTTTTGTTTAATTTATTCTATTGGCTTTTTCTTTGGGGGTAATTCAGGGAGATTTAAAATCTGCACTGCAAGCCTCACCTTCTTCCCAGAGTGCTCCAGAAACCACATCTCCCTCTTTTTTTAACTTCTTTTTTTTTATTCTGTGGCATATCCTCCAATAAATTGCCAAGAAGGAGCTTAGGGGAAGTTTGGTTTGGTTTTGGTTTTGTGTTTTTAAATTTGAATTCCTGAAATGCCCTTATTTTATCCTTGCGTTTAGATGATAGTTTGCCTAAGGAGAGAATTCTGGATAAAAGTCCATTTCCTTCAAGATGTTGAAAGCATGTCTTCATTTCTTCTTAGCCCCCCAGCATTGTTGTTGAGAAGTCCATTGTCGTTAAGGTCTTCCATCCATCATAGGTCACCTGTCTCACTATTACTGAGGGTCTTGCTGTTCTCTGAGAATTTTAAGGATTTCTATTTATCTCTGGTGTTCTGAAATTTCACTGTGTTATATCTCAGCATAATATTTTCTCCTTTCATCATGCTGGGGACTTGATAGGTCCTCCATTTCATTCTGGGAAATGTCCTCATATTACTTCCTTCAAATTTTTCTCCTTTCAATAATCTCTCTTACTTCTTCCTCAGATACCTAGTCAGGTGGTGTCTCTTCTAGATTCATCTTCTAATTCTGATTTTTCCCTTATTTTTCATAACTCTTGTGTTTTTCCTCTCCTATAAAACATTACCTTATCTTCTAATATTTCTTTTGATTTTTTAAAGAAATTATTTTTTATTAAAGTATAGTTGATATTCTTTTGATTTTTTTGTTGTCCTCCCATCATATATTTAATTTCTAAGAACTATTTTTCATTCCTATGTCCTTTTTCTTATAGCATACCATTTTAGCTTAATGGGTATATTAAAATTAAATACAAAATGGAGATGGGACTTGAGTATTCCCTGACCGGATAAAACCATTTAAGCCACTAAAGTGGCAAAGTAAGCAAAACTAAATCTAGCTAATTTCACGAACTTAAGTGAAACTTAGGTTACTTCTTGTAAATGCCTCTGATAGTCATAAAAGAAACTTAAGTCATCTTCCTAAAATTGGTGTGGGATTATCACTTTTAACCAATTCTCTGCTGTCTAGAGACACCCATTGTAATAACCAATCATTAAAAACATTAAACAATGTCCTCTTTTTCACTTTATAAGTCATCCCGTGACAGCATCCTCCTGAGCTTCATATCAGTTTTGTTTTTTTTTTGTTGTTTGTTTTGGTTTTTTTTCGGTACGCGGGCTCTCACTGCTGTGGCCTCTCCCATTGCAGAGCACAGGCTCCGGATGTGCAGGCTCAGGGGCCATGGCTCACAGGCCTAGCTGCTCCGCGGCATGTGGGACCTTCCCAGACCGGGGCACGAACCCATGTCCCCTGCATCGGCAGGCGGACTCTCAACCACTGCGCCACCAGGGAAGCCCTCAGTTTTTAATCTGAAAGCTCCGAGTTCATGAACTGTTTTTATATGCACAATAAGCTCTTTAAATACTGTTCATTGTTTTGGTGGCTTGAATTTTGCTATCTCTGGATCTTTGATAAATGTAAGTATATTTCTTTTCTTGCCAAGGATATTAATTGAGTATTTTTGAAGTCTTCTCTGGTAGCTTTGGGTTTTTTTTTTCTTTTTTTTTTTAAACTTTTTATTTTATATTGGAGTATAGCCGATTAACAATGTTGTGATAGTTTCAGGTGCACAGCAAAGGGACTCAGCCATACATATACATGTATCCATTCTCCCCCAAACTCCCCTCCCATCCAGGCTGCAACATAACATTGAGTAGAGTTCCCGGTGCTATACAGTAGGTCCTTGTTGGTTATGCATTTTAAATATAGCCATGTGTACATGTTGATCCCAAACTCCCTAACTATCCCTTCCCCCCATGCTTCCCCCGGTAACCATAAATTCATTCTCTAAGTCTGTGAGTCTGTTTCTGTTTTGTAAATAATTTCATTTGTATCATTTCTTTTTCGATTCTACCTATAAGGGATATCATATGATATTTCTCTTTTTTGTCTGACTTCCCTCAGTCTGACAATCTCTAGGTCCATCCATGTTGCTGCAAATGGCATTATTTCATTCTTTTTTATGGATGAGTAATATTCCACTGTATATATGTACCACATCTTCTTTATCCATTCCTCTGTCAATGGACATTTAAGTTGCTTTGAAATTTTGTTTCTACCATGTTTTTTAACATTTGTCTGTCTTGGTGTCATTGGTATGAGGTGTTTTATTTCAATGTCTTTAGGCCTTTGATGTTTGTTCTTGTTTAAGCATAAGGCACTAGGAAGCTCACTGGAAGGTTTGTTGATTGCTGAGCTGCACAGCAGCATGTGGATGTGTAATAACACCCTCCTATGGTCCCAATATTCAAGAGCTGTTTCATGACTCAGGAAGTTTCTCTACAGAGAAATCCTTTGCTCTCCTGCTAGGGAACTAAGACTGCCAGGCTTCTCAGAGGCAAGTAGGAAAGGAGGGTGGGAATCTCACCATATACATGTATACTTCCACTTAATCTCCCTGCTTTCAGCATGACAACATCTACTTGTGAACATCACTGCTTTATCCTGAATTCAGAGTCCCTCTGGTTTCAGTCTTCCAGTCTTACGACAGAACAGGAGAGGTGAAGTAGTGCCCTAACTGCTTCTTAAACAAATACCCATCCACCTCCTGAGATTCTTTGTTCCTCCCTTTTCTCAGTCCTTTCGTCTAGACTTGTGTGGCTTGGCTTGCTTTTTATCTTCCCCCATTGTCCACATTTAGCTTGCAGCTTTCTCTAACCAGTTCCTTCTTTTTTTTTTTTTTTCCCCTCCCCTTTGCGGTACTCAGGCCTCTCACCGCTGTGGCCTCTCCCATTGCGGAGCACAGGCTCCGGACGCGCAGGCCCACTGGCCATCGCTCACGGGCCCAGCCGCTCCGCGGCATGTGGGATCCTCCCGGACCAGGGCACGAACCCGTGTCCCCTGCATCGGACTCTCAACCACTGCACCACCAGGGAAGCCCACCAGTTCCTTCTTAAGGTTCTGCTTTCTGGCTTGTAAATATTTGTTGGCATTTCCTACCTGCTTCATCTTTTCACCAGTGCTCTTTGATTTTGTAGAGTTGGGGCTTTTTACTTCTTTTCTGTCTTTTTAATTAGACATTGGGAGACATTGGAAGGAGATATGCATTTAATCTGTCATGTGTACAACTACCCTCCATGGTAGCTTTCATTATTTCCATGATATAGATAAAATGATAAAGGTAAAATAACTTGCTTAAAGTAGTATAAGTAATAACCTGTACTATAGGGATTGAACCCAGATTTGAAGGTCTTGTTCTCTGTACTAAGTGCTTCACAAGAAATAGTTCAAATTGATAGCTTCAAACAAGACATCAAGTCAAACAATACTAACATTTATTGAGTGCTTCTGCAGACCCTGTGCTGAGTGCTTCCCATGCATTATCTAGTTTCATCCTCACAAGAACCCTATGAGAGAGGTCGATTTCTATCCTCAGTTTACAGATGAGAAAACTGAGCTGTAGAATGGTCACACAGAAGTAAGAGAAAATCCTAAATAAATTGTATCAGGACCCTAGACCAGAGGTGTGCGAACATCTCTTGTAAAGGGATAGTTAATATTTTAAGCTTTGTTTGCTGTATGGTTTCTGTTGCAATTATTCAACTTTGCCATTGTAGCAAGAAAACAGCCATAGGAAAATGTGTAAAGAATGAACATGGTTGTGTTCCAGTAAAACTGTTTACAAAAACAAGATGGTGGCATGAATTTAGCCTGTGGGCTGTAGTTTGTGCATCCTTGACTTAGATAATTTTTTAAAAGTAGAAATAATGAACACCTGGTGATGAAGCTAAGTTCTGCTCCAGCCAGAAAGATTATTACACTCTTGCTATTAGGCAGAGAGTCAAAAAATGCATGGGCATTTCAGAGCCTCAAATGAGATTGTCAGATTTTAGAACTTGACTAAAAGGAGGAGGAAGTTGACAGAGGTAAGGGCCAATACTAGTAGCAACAGTGCTTGAAGAAGAGATGGAGGATTCACCACAACTTGGGCAGGTTCTTCCTGTGCTCCCTGCTCTGTTCCTTTGGGGGTCCGTGGCTCCCCATATGGGTCAGATGCTTGCTTTCAAAGAATTAATAATGAAAATGGACTAATGGCACCAAAATCAGCAGTTGTCATTTGGACAAGAGGAAGCTCCACCTGAGTGCCTTTCAGTCCTCTAACACCTTAAAAACAAGCACGCAAAAAAACTTTATCAGGAAAAATTAAAAGCAACCTCAAAGTTAATCAAAAGGAGTAATTCAGTAAAGTCATCAACAATTAACTTTTAGGCTACAGCCACGTGGTTTTGGTAACAAACAGATGGTATCATCAGTTCCAAATGAATAATACCAGACATTATTGCTCATATTTTTCATTTGGAATCAAGATCAGAGGAAGGGTTTACTTATCGCCACCATATAACCCAGGGCTTAAGAAATGTTCTGGTTTGGGGACAGAACAATTTTGCTTTGCCAACAGTATAACTTGGATAGACTTAATGAAATATTTCAGTTTTTCAAAAGAACTGGGGTCACAGTTTTGTATTGTATAGGAAGCCAGCAAGATAGCAATCACTTAAGATTTTATTCCTACTAGAGTATAGACTTGTCAGCTGTAACCAGGATCTGAGGCTCAGGATAGAAACTATAATCACTTTTTATCTTCTTTGCCACAGGGAATAAGAACAAAATTTCTAAAGGGTGATTTTTAAAGTGGAAAATGTACTTTATATTCAGTTGGAAGAAAGAAACCGGTAGCTAGATAAAGAATAGCAAAGGAGGGTTACTTTTCTTTCTTCACTGTGAAACATATTCCTTACGCTCTGTAACACAAAACACTTTCAGCATGATTATGGACTAAGAGTCTAAGATGGGAAGGGATCGTGCTGTGTCCAGGCTTTGAAAAATAGTCAAGTGTAGTCACTATGTTTAAATCAACAAATCAGATTAGAACCCAAGCCACAAAACTATGTTACAAGTCAGACCTCCCTTTACATTTCCTCCTTGAGCCACTTTCTCTACACATCAAAACTTCATCCAGTGTTTCTGCAGTCGATTAGTTCCTGGACTGCCTGCCTCTGAGAAGAGAAAGATGGCAAGTAAGGACTATTTTCTCACTACAAACTGAAATTTACCCATGGCCTTCACATGTTTGAAAACTAGCTCTGTAAGCAATTTTAGAAGCTCTTCTTGCCCCTCTATGTTAGAAAAGGGATGTAAATTTGCCTTGCAACATTTGTCTTAGCCAAAATTTTTCAGCAGATTTTAATACCTAGAATTAGACTAAGAAATAAAGTTTTAGGGCTCCACCATCTAGAATTGGAAGCATTTTTATTCACTGGCCTGCTATCCAAACTATACTCAGGGGCAAATGTAGCATTTGGTTCCTTTTAGTTCTAAAATAGAACTCAGTTATTTTGAAAATAATGTTAAGTTTGGTCTGATGAATTTATTACTTCAACTGGGATTCTCCTCTCTGGCTATGATTTTCAAACATTCTTGATTTAGTGACTCATTTTTTCAGCCAGTAACTTCCCCTTTCTCTCTTCAGTCTGCCATTACTATACCAAGAAAAGAAAATAGTTTGAAATTTCAATAATGTGAGAAAGAAATGAAAAACAGAAAGGAATTTATTTCCTCAGTTTTGATCTCAGAAGGGAGACTACACTTAGATATGGTATTTGGTTTGGGCTAATATAGGAAATAATTGACTATTAGCACATGACTCTGTAATCAGTGACAGGATGCTCAACTGATTAGACTCAGTTATAAACATTTTGGGAAAACTTAGTTTGGTGGATCTCAAAGTATCCCTAAAACCAGTATGATGTATAAAATCCCAAGGGCAGGGTATCTCAGAGGAATCAGAATGATCCGAGGTTCTAATGTAAAAGATAAATTTCTGAGCTTCACTCCAAATTTTTTTAAGGAAAATCATTGAGATGGTATCAATAGATTCAGACAAATCATTGGCAAAATACAACATGCACTCATAATAAGTTTCTCATTAAACTAGGAAAAGAGGGAAACCTCCTCAACTTGATAAAGAAAATCTACAGAGAGGACCTTCAAGATGGCGGAGGAGTAAGATGTGGAGATCACCTTCCTCCCCACAAATACATCAGAAATACATCTACACGTGGAACAACTCCTATAGAACGCCTACTGAACGCTGGCAGAAAAGGCAAGAAACTCCCCACGTACCTGGGTAGGGCAAAAGAAAAAAGAATAAATAGAGACAAAATGATAGGGACAGGACCTGCACCAGTGGGAGGGAGCTGTGAAGGAGGAAAGGTTTCCACACACTAGGAAGCCCCTTCGCGGGCGGAGACTGCGGGTGGCAGAGGGGGAGGCTTCGGAGCCGCGGAGGAGAGCACAGGAACAGGGGTGCAGGGGGCAAAGTGGAGAGATTCCCACACAGAGGATCGGTGCCGACCAGCACTCACCAGCCCAAGAGCCTTGTCTGCTCAACCGCCGGGGCGGGCGGGTGCTGGAAGCTGAGGCTTGGGCTTCGGTCGGAGCAGCGCAGGGAGAGGACTGGGGTTGGTGGCGTGAACACAGCTTGGAGGGGCTACTGCACCATGGCTAGCCAGAAAGGAGTCCGGGCAAAACTCTGGAACTGCCTAAGAGTCGAGAGACCATTGTTTCAGGATGCGCGAGGAGAGGGGGTTCAGAGAACCACCTAAATGAGCTCCAGAGACGGGCACGAGGTGTGGCTATCAGCACGGACCCCAGAGACGGGCATGAGATGCTAGGGCTGCTGCTGCAGCCACCAAGAAGCCTATGTGCGAGCACAGATCACTATCCACACCTCCCCTCCTGGGAGCCTGTGCAGCCCACCACTGCCAGGGTCCTGTGATCCAGGGACAAAGTCCCTGGGAGAACACAAGGTGCACCTCAGTCTGGTGCAATGTCACTCTGGCCTCTGCTGCTGCAGCCTCGCCCCCCATTCGGTAATCCTCCCCCCCCCCCCCCCCCCCCCCCCCCCCCCGCCCACCGGCTTGAGTGAGCCAGAGCCCCCGAATCAGCTGCTCCTTTAACCCCATCCTATCTGGACGGGAACAGACACTGTCAGGCCACCTACATGCATAGGCAGGGCCAAATCCAAAGCTGAAAGCCAGGAGCTGTGTGAACAAAGAAGAGAAAGGGAAATCTCTCCCTGAAGCCTCAGGAGCAGCGGGTTAAATCTCCACAATCAACTTGACGTACCCTGCATCTGTGGAATACCTGAATGGACAAAGAATCATCCCAAAATTGCGGTGGTAGACATTGGGAGCAACTGTAGACTTGAGTTTGCTGTATACTAC
The DNA here is from genome assembly GCF_005190385.1 of Monodon monoceros. Classification (NCBI taxonomy): domain Eukaryota; kingdom Metazoa; phylum Chordata; class Mammalia; order Artiodactyla; family Monodontidae; genus Monodon; species Monodon monoceros. Next base: position 93,847,351 of record NW_021703768.1, read on the forward strand.
TGACTATTTTCTGATTTATAGGTTTATCTTAGTTTAGTTTTTAGCACTTGTTATCATTGGTGGATTTTTTTTATTGGTTTGGTTGCTCTCTTCTTATTTTTACTTTTTTATATTTTTAATAATATATTTAAAAAATTTTTACTTTAATAACTTTATTTTATTTATTTATTTTTTCTCCCTTTCCTTCTGAGCTGTGTGGCTGACAGGGTCTTGGTGCTTTGGCCTAGTGTCAGACCTGAGCCTCTGAGGTGGGAGAGCTGAGTTTAGGACATTGGACCACCAGAGACCTCCTGGCCCCATGAAATACCAATTAGTGAGAGCTCTCCCAGAGATCTCTGCCTCAATGCTAAGACCCAATTCCATTCCATAACAAGCAAGCTCCAGTATTGGACACACCATGCCCAACAACTTATCAAGACAGGAAAACAACCAAACCCATTAGCAGAGAGGCTTCCTGAAATCATAATAAGTTTGCAGACACCCCAAAACACACCACAGGACACAGTCCTGCCCACGAGAGAGACAAGATTCGGCCTCATGCACCAGAACACAGGCACCAGCCCCTTCCACCAAGAAGCTTACACAACCCACTAAACCAACCTTACCCACTGGGGGCAGACACCAAAAACAATGGGAACTATGAACCTGCAGCCTACAAAAAGGAGACACCAAACGCATTAAGTTAAGCAATATGAGACGACAGAGAAATATGGAGCAGATGAAGGAGCAAGATAAAAACCCACCACACCAAACAAATCAAGAGGAAATAGGCAGTCTACCTGAAAAAGAATTTAGAGTAATGATAGTAAAGATGATCCAAAATCTTGGAAATAGAATGGAGAAAATACAAGAAACTTTTAACAAAGACCTAGAAGAACTAAAGATCAAACAAACAATGATGAACAACACAATAAATGAAATTAAAATTCTCTAGAAGGGATCAATAGCAGAATAACTGAGGCAGAAGAATAAAGTGACCTGGAAGATAAAATAGTGGAAATAACTACCACAGAGCAGAATAAAGAAAAAAGAATGAACACAATTGAGGACAGTCTTAGAGACCTCTGGAACATCATTAAATGCACCTACATTCAAATTATAGAGGTCCCAGGAGAAGAAGAGAAAAAGAAAGGAATTGAGAAAATATTTGAAAAGATTATAGTTGAAAACTTCCCTAATATGGGAAAGGAAATAGTCAATCAAGTCCAGGAAGCACAGAAAGTCCCATACAGGATAAATCCAAGGAGAAACATGCCAAGACACATATTAATCAAACTATCAATGTTTAAATACAAAGAAAAAAAATTAAAAGCAGCAAGGGAAAAACAACAAATAACATACAAGGGAATCCCCATAAGGTTAACAGCTGATCTTTCAGCAGAAGCTCTGCCAGCCAGAAGGGAGTGGCAGGACATAATTAAAGTGATGAAAGGGAAAAAACTACAACCAAGATTACTCTACCCAGCAAGGATCTCATTCACATTCGAGGGAGAAATTAAAACCTTTAGAGACACGCAAAAGTTAAGAGAATTCAGCACCACAAACCAGCTTTACAACAAATACCAAAGGAACTTCTCTAGGCACAAAACACAAGAGAAGGAAAAGACCTACAATAACAAACCCAAAACAATTAAGAAAATGGTAATAGGAACATACATATCGATAATTACATTAAATCTAAATGGATTAAATGCTCCAACCAAAAGACATAGGCTGGCTGAATGGATACAAAAACAAGACCCATATACATGCTGTCTACAAGGGACCCACTTCAGACCTAAGGGCACATAGAGACTGAAGGTGACAGGATGGGAAAAGATATTCCATTCAAATGGAAATCAAAAGAAAGCTGGAATAGCAATTCTTATATCAGATAAAATAGACTTTAAAATAAAGACTATTATAGGAGACAAAGAAGGACACTACATATTGATCAAGGGATCAATCCAAGAAGAAAATATAACAATTGTAAATATTTGTGCACCCAACATAGGAGCACTTCAATATATAAGGCAAATGCTAACAGCCAAAAAAGGGGAAATTGACAGTAACACAATCATAGTAGGGGATTTTAACACCCCCCTTTCACCAATGGACTGATCATCCAACATGAAAATAAATAAGGAAACACAAGCTTTAAATGATACATTAAACAAGATGGACTTAACTGGTATTTTTAGGACATTCCATCCAAAAACAACAGAATACAGTTTCTTCTCAAGTGCTCATGGAACATTCCCCAGGATAGATCATATCTTGGGTCAGAAGTCAAGCCTTGGTAAAATTAAGAAAATTGAAATCATATCAAGTATCTTTTCTGACCACAACACTATGAGACTAGATATCAATTACAGGAAAAAATATGTAAAAAATACAAACACATGGAGGCTAAACAATACACTACTAAATAACCACGAGATCACTGAAGAAATCAAAGAGGATATCAAAAAATACCCAGTAACAAATGAAAATGAAAACACGACAACCCAAAACCTCTGGGGTGCAGCAAAAGCAGTTCTAAGGGGGAAGTTTATAGTAATATCATCCTACCTCAAGAAACAAGAAAAATCTCAAACAACCTAACCTTACACCTAATTCAATTAGAGTAAGAAGAACAAAAAATCCACAAAGTTAGCAGAAGGGAAGAAATCATAAAGAACAGATCAGAAATAAATGAAAAAGAAATGAAGGAAACAAGAGCAAATATCAATAAATGTGAAAGTTGGTTCTTTGAGGAGATAAACAAAATTGATAAACCATTAGCCAGAGACATCAGGAGAAAAAGGGAGAATACTCTAATCAATAGAATTAGAAATGAAAAAAGATAAGTAACAACTGACACTACAGAAATACAGAGGATCATGAGAGATTACTACAAACAACTATATGCCAATAAAATGGAGAACCTGGAAGAAATGGACAAATTCTTAGAAAAGCACAACCTTCTGAGACTGAACCAGGAAGAAATAGAAAATATAAACAGACCAACCACAAGCACTGGAATTGAGACTGTGAAGAAAAATCTTCCAACAAACAAGAGCTCAGGCCCAGATGGCTTCACAGGCAAATTCTGTCAAACATTTAGAGAAGAGCTAACACCTATCCTTCTCAAAATCTTCCAAAATATAGCAGAGGGAGGAACACTCCCAAACTCATTCTTCGAGGCCACCATCACCCTGGTGCCAAACCCAGACAAAGATGTCACAAAAAAAGAAAACTGCAGTCCAATATCACTGATGAACATAGATGCAAAACCCTCAACAAAATACCAGCAAACAGAATCCAACAGCACATTAAAAGGATCATACACCATGATCAACTGGGGTTTATTCCAGGAATGCAAGGATTCTTCAATATACGCAAATGAATCAATGTGATACACCGTATTAACAAATTGAAAGATAAAAACCACAGGATCATCTCAGTAGATGCAGAAAAAGCTTTAGGCAAGATTCAACTCCCATTTATGATAAAAACCCTCCAGAATGTAGGCATAGAGGGAACTTAGCTCAACATAATAAGGCTATATATGACAAACCCACAGCCAACATTTTTCTCAATGGTGAAAAACTGAAAGCCTTTCCACTAAGATCAGGAGCAAGACAAGGTTGCCCACTCTCACCACTATTATTCACCATAATTTTGGAAGTTTTATCCACAGCAATCAGAGAAGAAAAAGAAAAGGAATCCAAATCAGAAAAGAAAAAGTAAAACTGTCCCTTTTGGCAGATGACATGATACTATACATACAGAACCCTAAGGATGCTACCGGAAAACTACTAGAGCTAATCAATGAATTTTGTAAAGTAGCAGGATACAAAATTAATGCACAATGATGTATTACATTAATGATGAAAAATCTGAAAGAGAAATTAAGGAAACACTCCAATTTACCATTGCAACAAAAAGAGTAAAATACCTAGGATTAAACCTACCTAAGGAGACAAAAGACCTCTATGCAGATAACTATAAGACACTGATGAAACAAAATAAAGATGATACAAACAGATGGAGAGATATACCATGTTCTTGGATTGGAAGAATCAACATTGTGAAAATGACTCTAGTACCGAAAGCAATCTACAGATTCAATGCAATTCCTATCAAACTACTGCTGGCATTTTTCACAGAACTAGAACAAAAAATTTCAGAAGTTGTATGGAAACACAAAAGACCTCGAATAGCCAAAGCAATCTTGAAAAGAAAAGCGGAGCTGGGGGAATCAGGCTCCAAGACTTAGGCTATACTACAAAGCTACAGTAATCGAGACAGTATGGTATTGGTACAAAAACATAAATACAGATCAATGGAACAGGATAGAAAGCCCAGAGATAAACCCATGCACATATGGTCACCATATTTTTTATAAAGGAGGCAAGAATATACAATAGAGAAAAGACAGCCTCTTCTTAAGTGGTCCTTGGAAAACTGGACCACTACATGTAAAAGAATGAAATTAGTACACAACCTGACACCATACACAAAAGTAAACTCGAAATAGATTAAAGACCTAAATGTAAGGCCAGACACTATAAAACTCTTTGAGGAAAACATAGGCAGGACACTCTATGACATAAATCACAGCAAGATCCTTTTTGACCCACCTCTTACAGAAATGGAAATAAAAACAGAAAGAAGCATATGAGACCTAATGAAACTTAAAACCTTTTGCACAGCAAAGGAAACCAGAAACAAGATGAAAAGACAGCCCTCAGGATGGGAGAATATATTTGCAAATGAAGCCACTGACAATGGATTAATCTCCAAAATTTACAGGCCACTCATGCAGCTCAATATCAAATAAGCAAACAAACCAATCGAGAAATGGTAAGAAGACCTAAATAGACATTTCTCCAACAAAGATATACAGATTGCCAACAAACACATGAAAGGATGCTCAACATCACTAATCATTAGAGAAATGCAAATCAAAACTACAATGAGGTATCACCTCACACCAGTCAGAATGTCCATCATCAAAAAATCTACAAACAATAAATGCTGGAGAGGGTGTGGAGAAAAGGGAACACTCTTGCACTGCTGGTGGGAATGTGAATTGGTACAGCCACTATGGAGAACAGTATGGAGGTTCCTTAGGAAACTAAAAACAGAGCTACCATATGACCCAGCAATCCCACTAGTGGTCATATACCGTGAGAAAATCATAATTCAAAAAGAGTCATGTACCACAATGTTCATTGCAGTACTCTTTACAATAGCCAAGACATGGAAGCAACCTAAGTGTCCATTGACAGATGAATGGATAAAGAAGATGTGGCTCATATACACAATGGAATATTACTCAGCCGTAAAAAGAAAATAAATTGAGTTATTTGTAGTGAGATGGATGGACCTAGAGTCTGTCATACAGAGTGAAGTAAGTCAGAAAGAGAAAAATACTGTATGCTAACACATATATATGGAATCTAAAAGAAATAAAAAGGTTCTGAAGAACCTAGGAGTAGGACAGGAATAAAGATGCAGACTTAGAGAATGGACTTGAGGACACAGGGAGGGGGAAGGGTGAGCTGAGACGAAGTGAGAGAGTGTCATTTATATATATATACACTACCAAATGTAAAATAGATAGCTAGTGGGACACAGCCGCATAGCATAGGGAGATCACCTTTATGCTTTGTGACCACCTAGAGTGGTGGGATAAGGGAGGGTGGGAGGGAGGCGCAAGATGGAGGAGATATGGGAATATACATGTATGTGTATAGTTGATTCACTTTGTTGTACAACAGAAACTAACACAACAATGCAAAGCAATTATAGTCCAATGAAGAAGATAAAAATACATAATTAAATTAATTAATTAATAAAAGAGACTGAAGCAGAAAAAAATCTACTACTAACATCATATTTAATGCTGTGATCCTTGCAGTTTTCCCACTGAGATCAGGAACAAGGCAAGGATGTTACCTTTCACAACTACTTTTCAACTACACACTTAAAGTCCAAACTAATGCAATAAGAAAAGTAGTTAATAGGTATTCCTAGATTGGTAAGGAAGAAATGAGACTGTTCACAGATGACATGATTTTCTATGTTGAAAATTGAAAGGAATTGCCAAAAAGTTTCTGGAACTAATAAGCAGTTATAGCAAAGTTGCAGGAAACAAGGTTAATATACCAAAGTAAATTGCTTTCCTATATCCCAGCAGTGAACAACTGGAATTTGAAATTAAAAACATAATACCATATACATTACCATCCCCCAAAAGTAAATACCTAGGAAGAAATCTAATAAAATATGTATAATGTCTGTAAGAAGAAAACTACAAAACTCTGATAAAAGAAATCAAAGAATAAATGTAGAACGAGTCAATGTTTATGGATAGGAAAACTCAATATTGTGAAGATATCAGTTCTTCCTACCTTGATCTATGGATTCAATGCAATTCTTTTTCTTTCTTATTTAGTTTTTTGGCTGCTTTGGTTCTTCGTTGCTTCTCATGGGCTTTCTCTAGTTGCAGCAAGCAGGAGCTGCTCTTCATTGTGGTATGTGGGCTTCTCATTGCGGTGGCTTCTCTTGTTGCAGAGCACGTGCTCTAGGTTCATGGGCTTCAGTAATTGTGGCACATGGGCTCAGTAGCTGTGGCACATGGGCTTAATTGCTCCGTGGCATGTGGGATCTTCCTGGACCAGAGCTCGAATGCATGTCCCCTGCATTGACAAGAGGATTCTTAACCACTGAGCCACCAGGGAAGTCCCTCAATGCAATTCTAATCAAATCCCAGCAAGTTATTTTGTGGATATTGACAAACTGACCCTAAAGTTTATATAGAATGGTAAAAGACACAGCATAGCCAACACAGTATTAAAGGAAAAGAACAAAGTTGGAGGACTAACATTACCTGGCTTCAAGAATTCCTATAAGATGCAGTGATTGAGAAAGTGTGCTATTGGTGAAAGAATGGACAAATAGATCAATTGAACATAATATAAAGCCCAGAAATAGCCCCCACACAAATACAGGCAACTGGTCTTTTACAAAAGAGCAAAGGTAATATAATGGAGAAAAAATAGTCTTTTCAACAAATTGTACTGGAACAACTGGACCATCCACATGCAAAAAAAAAAAAAAAATGAATCTAGACAAATTCTTACATCCCTCACAAAATTAACTCAAAACGGATCATATATCTAAATGTAAAATGCAAATCTATAAAAATCCTAGAGATAACATAGGAGAAAATCTAGATGACCTTGAGTTTTAGGTATAACACCAAAAGATGATCCATAAAATAAGAATTGATAAATTGGACATCATTGAAATTAAAATTTTTTCTGCTCTGTGAAAGACACTGTGAAGAGAATGAAAAGATAAACCAAAGACTGGGAGAAAATATATGCAAAAGACATGTCTGATAAGCAACTGTTATCCAAAATATACAAAGTATCCTTAAAACTCAACAATAAAAACCATCAACCTGATTTTAAAATAGGCCAAAAACTTTGATACTTCACCAAAGAAGGTATACAGATGACAAATAAGCATGTGAAAAGATATTCAACATCATATGTCACTAGGGAAATGCAAATTAAAGCAATGAGATACCATTTCATACCTGTTAAAATGGCCAAAATCCAGAACCACTGACAACACCTAAAGCTGAAGAGGACAGAGAACAGCAGGAATTTTCATGCACTGCTGGAGGGAATGCAAAATAGAGCGGCCACTTTGGAATACAGTTTGGTGGTCTCTTACAGAAAACCAAATGTACTCTTACCATGTGATTTGGCAATTACACTCCTTGGTATTTACCCAAAGGAGTTGAAAACATGTCCACACAATATCCTGCACACAGGTGTTCATAGCAGTTTTATAATTGCCAAAACTTTGAAGCACTCTAGATGTCCTTACAAAGTGAATGGACAAATAAACTATGGTGCATACAATGGAATATTATTTAGTGCTGTGAAAAATTAGCTATCAAGCCATGAAAAAAAAGGAGGAACCTTAAAGGCATATTTTTGAATGAAATAAGCAAGTCTGAAAAGGCTATGTAATGTAGGCTTCCAGCTATATGACATCCTGGAAAAGGCAAAACTATGGAGACAGGGAAAAGAGTAGTCTTTGCCAGGGGATAGTGAGGAGGGAGGGGTAAATAGATGGAGCACAGACAATTTTTAGGGCAGTGAAACTACTCTGTATGATCCTATGATAGTGAATACATATCATTATACATTTGTCCAAACTCAGAGAATGTACAACACCAAGAATGAACCCTAGTGTAAACTATGGACATTAGCTAATAATGATGTGTCAATGTAGGTTCATCAAATGTGACAAAAGTACCACTCTGGTGGGGATGTTGATAATGAGGGAGGCTATGCATGTGCTGGGGCAGGGAGTTTATGGAAAATCTCTATACCTTCCACTCAATTTTGATGTGAACCTAAAACTCTAAAAAATTAAGTCCCTTTTTAAAACAATTAGGGAACAAAGTCATTGGGATGGTAGTCAAAGAAAGACTATGGCAGGGGTCAGCAAACGTTTTCTGTAAAGGGCCAAGTATGGTCTTTATTGCACATTATTCTTTGTTTTTTGACAATTCCCTAAAAATGTAAAAACAATCACCAGCTGATTGCCTTAAAAATCAGTTGGCAGTTTGGATTAGGTCATAGCTTGCTGGTCTCTGAACTGTGTAATTAGAAACATTGGTCTTTCAGAAAACGTTCTGAATGCTAACTTTGCAAATAGATAAAATATTTTTGAGTACCTCCTGGTTTAACAAATAATACATTAGAAATGTATATTATAATTAAAATGGTATTGTTAAGGGATGCATTGTCCACCTCCCTGAACACCCCCAACATAGCAATGCTAGACAAAATATTTTAAATATATATTTAAAGTATCTAGATGCTACATCACTATGACACTGAGCAAAAGGAGAGAGGAGTCTTACCCAAGAAGAGGAAAACAAAACTTCATGAAAGATGGCTGATAAACTCAGTAAGCAGGTGAATTGTCATCCAAAGAAATAAAATTACTAAGGCAATCTTCCAAAACAGATTTTAAAAACAAGTATCTTTGAAATACTAAAAGGGATACAGGAATAAGTAATATTTACAAAATAAGATAAAGGAATCATGAAATACAGACAGATGTGACTCAAGAATAGGGAAAACTATAAAGAACCAATTAGAGATTCTGGAATTGAAAATTATTGTCATGTTTTAATTAATAGGTGAACATAACTAAAGAGATAATAAATTGGAAGACCTAGAACAAAACACTGAAATTTGGGGAAAAAAAGTGAAAATAAATTAAAGACCCAGATCAGAAAATAGATTTGAGAAATTCTAACCTGTGTTCCAAAAATAAGAAATATAGCCATGGGAAAGAGTCTAGATTTGAAGAAATGAGAGTGTATTCTGAGTTGAAGAAAGACATAGATCCTCAAATAGATAGTGACCTAAGTGGTAAATATGAGAAATAAAAATTCAGTCCTATATACACTATAGTGATACCACCACCCTGTATGACACTTTCGCATGAAATAGGAAGCAGTACCTTCTGGCAGGTGCTGTCCATTAATTTCGTGATTTGGCTGAGTAGCTCATGGCCTAGTTTTTGCCTCCACTTGCTCCCTTAGCCACATTCCTCTGTGCAGGGCAAGAATTATAGAACTGTACATGGTATGACAGTAGGTGAAAAATAGAAGAATCTAATTAAAAGTTGTTTTATAGATTTCCTACAAAGTAGCAACACTTATGCTGACTGTAGTGTTTTTCTCCATATGTGTGTGATAATGCATGCTAGAAGGCAATAGAATAAACTCTTTAAATGCAGAGGAAAAAGGATTCACACCCTGAGGCACTATACAGCACTAAATTATCCTTCAAGAGTAAGGATGGGGCTTCCCTGGTGGCGCAGTGGTTGAGAGTCCGCCTGCCAATGCAGGGGACATGGGTTCGTGCCCCGGTCCGGGAGGATCCCACATGCCGCGGAGCGGCTGGGCCCGTGAGCCATGGCCGCTGAGCCTGCGCGTCCGGAGCCTGTGCTCCACAACGGGAGAGGCCACAACAGTGAGAGGCCCGCCTACTGTGGAAAAAAAAAAAAAAAAAAAAGATTAAGGATGGAATAGTTTGGGACAAAATCTAATAGAATTTACCTCTTACAGATTCTTGCTGAGAGAACTACAAAAGGATGGATTCCAGCAAGAAAAAAAGTGAATCTAAGGAATGGAGTGGGATATAAGTAATAGTGGTGAGTACAAAATAGTAGTAAAATGTGTGCATTTAATTGTAATGTAACACACAGTGATTTTATTGAAAAAAGAATGTTAAACTTAGGTCAGCTGAATTTACTTCAGTTGGATACTGCTCTCTGCCTATGGTTTCAACTATTTTCAATATAGTGACTCACTCATTTTCAACAATTAAGTGTCCATTTCTCCTGCTAACTGACTACCACTACACTAAGAAAAGGTAAACAGTTGATATTTCAATAATACAAGGGAAAAAAACAAAGTATTTTTCTTTGTAACCCCTGAGTAAGCTCCCCTAGTGCTTATAAAAGTGCCTATCATGTAAAAGGTACTCAAAAATATTGATTGAATGAATAAATGTATTCTCTCTTATGTTTTAAGAATAGTTTCCAGCACTAAGTAAGATTAGTTATTGGCACAGAGATTCATATCCTTGGTTTGTTTTTCTCAAAAGACAGTGATAAAAATCACTGTGATTTAAAACATGTTACAAAGTCTACATTTTTAAGAACTAATGGCAAGCTTCAAAGAATAATTTTGGTGGAGATGGTTTTCTGGGTGTTCTCTTTTAGGTCTTGAATAGATTAATCTTAGGTTAAAAAATAGTTGTTTTTAAATTTTAATTTATTTATTTTATACAGCACGTTCTTATTAGTTATCTGTTTTATACATGTTAGTATATGTATGTCAATCCCAATCTCCCAATTCATCCCACCACCAACACCCCATTTGAGCAACAAGGAAGACTGGTTCTTGGTTGGAAAGGAGATACGTGTTTTTAAAGTTCTTCACGAAGTATTCTTTCATGATATGTCACCCAGTTATTTTTATATGGAACAGGCAGACAAGCTTCTCACCGTCATCCCAGAAGCAATTTCTGTGTCCAGGCTGTGTTGCTGCCCTAGTATTCATTTAGGGCAATCTCAAAGATGGCCTGGCAGCTCCAACCTGGTGGTAAAATCATCACCTTGGCAGATTACTGGTCATTTCCTTACACTTTTGCTCCATACTCAGCTTGCCAGTCAGTAGTTGGGTACCTTTGAAGTACCAGCACTAATAGTCAAGGTTCCTCACCTAATTTTCTGATTACCTTAGAAATAAATGGCTTTTGTCCATATTCTCTTGGCCGCCAAGCTATGTGAGGCATTTATGTTAAAAGCCAGACTTTTCATGAAGCAGCTGGTTCAAGTCCCAAAATATGCATGTTTTGGTATTTCTTGATGAGTGAGCTATGAAAAAGTCCGGGTCTTGTATATGTTGTGTTGTTGTTTCATCTGGAGTTTTTGATTCTTAAAACTGGTGATGTGGCTACCTGCTGAGATTGAGCTGCCACAGAGAGCATGTATTTGGACTCAACTATTTAACCACTTAGGGCATCAGGATGAAAGCCACAGCTCATAATCCACATTGAAGTCCCTTCTGCTTTCATGCCTTCTGTCTTTCAGACTACTAACAACTAGTTAGCATCCACTGATTTTTACAAAAATAAAACATAAACCCAATAAATATCTAATCAATTTTTGCTCTCTTTTGCTACCTATTTAAAACAAAATTTATAATTTAGATCAAGAGTTAAAGAAATATAAATACAATTCAACTGAGAGCATCCATTTGATATTAACACTTTCCCAGTCTTGGATAGAAAAGTACCCGGATTTATTGGAATAAAAAGATTTCCAAAGACACATAGTGAGGAGTTTGGTGCTTTGGGGCTTCAGAAAAACTTGTTTAGAGAAAATTTTTTATGGAAATGCTTTTATTTACATTTTCAAACTCATTTCTTTGAAATTATTAGAGAGAGGGGACCATGTCCATTTTCCTTTAACTGTATTTTTCAATGTTTCAATAAAGCATATAGTATATATTTTTCACATATAATAAAATTAATGGTTATTTTGACAGTAAGACAGAAGGCTCACTGAGCATTTGAAAACAGCCATGATAAGTAGGGAAGTATATTATTCAGAGTCCATGTAGTTGATAGAAAGCAGAGTAATTTTAACAAGAACATTTGATATAAAGAATGGTCATCCGGGAATTGGACATCTGATAAAGGGAACACTAAGGTTTCACAGACCGTCCCTAGAACTGAGAAAATTAAGGGAAGAGGTTAGGATTATCAAAACTTTAGAATCTTGGCTGAGGGACTCACAGAGCTTGGGCTCAGACTTCTGAGGAGAGGGTGTGGCTGAGCCAAGTTAGTGCCTCAGGAATGCCACAGAGATGCTGCACGGGACTGGGAACCAGACTTTTAAGGAGGAGATACCAACTGGCTTCTGCAGATGGGGCCAGTGAGAAGCCACAGTGATGTTGGTTCTGCCAGTGTTGGAAAAAATGCAACTGGAATCAGCTGCACTTACTGGAATAACCAACCACTGCCAGGTGTATCTTTGTTGGATGGTGATGAACGTAACAGGAATCAAAACAGGAAGAGGAAATAACCTAGAAGGACAGTATCCTTTTTCTCTTCTGTTGTCTACTTTCTCTCTAGTGCCCCCTATTGTCAGAGCCTAATGGCAATCCTGCTAGCCAAAGAGAAATGGTTTGCAGAGTCCCAGCCCCGGAATCGCAAAAAGTGAAGAATAGGAGTGGATTTGAAGCTAAGAAATGATAGTTTAATAATGAGCACAGGAGAAAATAAAATAAAACTGACTTGTCTTGCTTGCCATCTCTATGATTATTTCATGAAAAATAAGTTTAATACTTTCAGCTTTCATATTTTAGGTAAAAATAATCATTTTTGAGAAAGTATTTTTCTTGCTCAATTAACTTAATGGAGTCTGCAAAGAAATTAGTTGGATAAAGATGGTTGGCTCAACATATGCATGTGCTTTCCCACATTTCTTAAAATAGCTGAAGAGGTATTTTTTAAAATAATCTTAATTATATTAAAAATAATAATAATTCATGACAGAAAGAAAGCAGAGGGGGGAAAAAAGAAAGCTGATGAATTTGAAAAGGCACATCAACAAAGAAAGCAGGATAATGTCACTGCAGATGTGGGAGTGGTTCCCAGGGAGCTGCAACCCAAAAATCAATGAATATGAGAAGCCGATAAGGTTTCTGGGACATTGGGATGAGTAATAGGGTAATTTCTTTATGAGGAGGAAAACCAGTCAGTCCCCGCCTTTTATCTCCAAAGGTGCTGAGCAGTGGGCAAAAGGAGTTTGCTGTCAAGATAAAGTGATGTGTGTAGGCTGTGAGGCCAGTGAGGGAGTCCCTTGCATGGCTAGTGACCCCTGGAAGGGGCATAGAATCAGAGAGTAGAAGACCAGCTACAAACTCACCTACAAAACGTGCCCTGCCCTTTTCCCACAAACACCTGAGGTAACTATCTAAGAAAGGAACAGGTCAAACAGTGACTCTGGAATACAAAGATGAACAGACAGCCAAGAATTGCATGAGGAAATCTGTCACTGTGGAAGAGTCACCAAATTCACCAAATAGATGACTTTAGACCTGAAACTTTAATTATTTGAATAAGCAAAAGTTAAACTATAATCGTTATTGAAGAGATGATATAACATCTATTTTTTAATTTGAAACATTTACTATAGATATTCCAAAATATGAACAAAGTATAAGCATATGTATATAGACTCATCCATTCCAGGAAGAATTGTAAAAAGACTTTGGGTTACAAGCAGATGCACCTGCATTTGAACTCTGACTGCCCATTAATATATGTGTGATATTAAAATCTTGAAAATGACAGTCTGTTATAACATCTATTTGTAAAAAGCCATTATCAGAAGAAAAATGATTATCTTGGTAATTATAAATCATTGGTAATTTTAAAATAATCTTAATTGTTTTGTAAAACAGTAATTCATGACAGAAAGCAGGTGGGGGAAAAAGGAAGCAGATAAATTTAATTCATACAGAACAACATGAATCAACAGTGTTTATACCAATATAAATATCTTGGTAGAAATTTTAAGATCTCATTAGTTAGCTTAAAGGCAGAATAGACACAGCTAAAGAATGAATTAATATTGGGGTGCTTGTATCATTACATAAATTAGAGTTTTCTTTTCTTCTAGATATATGCCCAGGAGTGGGATTACAGGATCATATAGTAACACTAGTTTTTTTTCCTCCATTTAAGAAACCTCCGTAACTGTTTTCCATGGTGGCTGTAGCAATTTACATTCCCGTCAACAGTATAGGAGGGTTCCCTTTTCTCCACACCCTCTCCAGCATTTATTATTTGTAGACTTTTTGATCATAACCATTCTGACTAGTGCGAGGTGATACCTCATTGTGGTTTTGATTTACATTTCTCTAATAATGAGTGCTGCTGAGCATCTTTTCATGTGGCTGTTGGCCATCTGTATATCTTCTTTGGAGAAATGTCTATTCAGGTCTTCTGCCCATTTTTTGACTGAGTTGTTTGTTTTTTTGATACTGAGTTGTAAGAGCTGTTTGTATATTTTGGATATTGACCCCTTGTTGTTTGCATCTTTTGCAAATATCTTCTTCCATTCCATAGGTTATTTTTTCGTTTTTCTGATGGTTTCCTTTGCTGTGCAAAAGCTTTTAAGTTTGATTAGGTCCTATTTGTTTATTTTTGATTTTATTTCTTTTACCTTGGGAGATAGATCTAAGAAGATATTGCTATGATTTATGTCCAAGAATGTTTTGCCTATGTTCTCTTCTAGGATTTTTATGGTGTCATGTCTTATATTTAGATATTTAAATCATTTTGAGTTTATTTTTGTATATAGTGTGAGGGAGTGTTCCAGTTTCATTGATTTACGTGTAGCTGTCGAGCTTTCCCAACACCACTTGTTGAAGGGGCTGTCTTTTCTCCATTGTATAGTCTTGCCTCCTTTGACATAGATGAATTGAATGTAGGTATGTGGGTTTATTTCTGGGCTTTTGTGCCAGCACGATGCTGTTTTGATTCCTGTAGCTTTGTAGTATTGTCTGAAGTCTGCGAGGGTCATGCCTCCAGCTTTGTTCTTTTCCCTCAGGATTGCTTTGCCAATTCTTGGTCTTTGGTAGTTGTGTATAAATGCTAGGATAATTTGTTCTAGTTCTGTGAAAAATGTCATGGGTAATTTGATAATGATTGCATTAAATACGTAGATTGCTTTGGTAGTATGGCCATTTTAACAATGTTAATTCTTCCAGTCTAAGAGCATGGGATATCCTTCTGTTTCTTTGAAAGCATTACCGTAAGTACCTTAATGCTTTAATAGGCTTAGTAGAAAAATATTCAAATTTGGAACCAGAAAATAAAGAGTATGAAACTTAGTTCTTTCACTCTTAGCTGTATAATACTCTGTTTGGATTAAACTCCGCATACCTCTTTCCTTTTTGTAAATGAGGATTATAATCCCTAACTTGCAAGGTTACATGTGAAGAGTAAATATAAAACATGTAAATGTGAGGTACACATGAGGGGTATATATGAAGCATAGTTCTTGGAACACAGTAGATGGGTATTTGTTGATTTTTCATTATCTCAGTAAACATTGAGTGCTTGCTCTGTGCCAGACAATTATGACGATTATTATGATGAAAAAGTCCCAAGCCTTAGAATTTTCACTGATACATGTTTGTAATTTGGGGAAGGATAAAAACAAGGATAAAAAATAAGCATTTTCCTTTAAGTGATTAAGAGGTTTGAAGCTCAGGTACACACTATGTTGGAGTAAAAGACATCTCCAGTCTTAAGATGTCTTTTTAATTTATTTGAGATCAAATTCTATTTCATTAAAAAATTATTAAACATAGAGTCTCCTCTTGATATAAGCCTCAAAATAAATTGAAGAATATATGAATTACTTTTGAGGTCTTGTTAGGTGAAGTAAGCAAAATCTATTTATATAAAGTTTATTAGCATGTGGAGTACAGGAGAAAATCTTGAATATTGCATTTACCAAAACAGTATAATAAAACTACATTTTATGACTGCATTTCAGATTTTAAAAATGTTGTCAACCAAACTCATTTAAAAAGCAGTCAGCTTAAAATGTATAAACTTTAACTGTCTATCTAATTACTTGAAATAAAATCATGGTGTTGTATTCTGCTTCTTAGGGAGAATGTTTTCTTTTAACAAAACATAGACCAAATAGCAGTATAATGTCTGAAATTTAAGTTTTGGTAATTTACTTTATGTTGCTCCATTTCTGTTATGTAAAATGAACTTTCTTCTTATTCAGCTCCTTACTTGGAAAGTGTATAGTCATGATTTTTCACACTGTGTCTTCTTCATTATTTAATTAGGGGCTCAGAAATTTCAGAATATTGGCAATCATATAGAAGAAAAAAGTGATTTTGGGGTTTATGTAATTTAAGCTTTATATTATAACTTTCTCTTTTGACACATAAAATCTGTCATTTATATTTTCTCTTTATAAGTATTATGATTTTTTTTACTTTAAAAAATAAAAGACAATAACAGCAAAAAATCATTATCATTTATATCATAATAAATATTCATAGCATACTGCCTAATGCCCCTAATATTTAAAAAACATTAGAATAGATTATTTCTGAATATAACAATTAAAATAGCTCAAAGAGAAATTAATTTGATTTCCTTAATTATTTCAATTATTACAATTATTATTTAATTAGTTTAATTACATAAGAGAAAAGGTAAATCTTCAAAAATATAAGGTTGCCTAGAAGTAAAAGAAAAAATTCACTGATCCCTTTTCAGTACTTCAGATAAACCTATTTTCCTTTATATTACTCAGTATTCATTTTCACAAGGATTCATAAAAATAATGATGATTTCTTTTTAGAATTTTGATTCCTGGAAAATATGAACTACTTGCTTGTTTTCTTCTCTCATCTGCTAAGATTTCTGCCATCACTTTTTGCATTTCCTTTTTAGCTTTTGTTGTCTAGGAGCTCTCCACTGAACTTACTATTCAAACACAGCAATTATATTCTCACTGACATAGTTACTTCCTCCTTTTTCCTAAAAGGCCCTTGCTTTTTATCTTTATGTTAATTTCCTAGTGTACTCATGCATTTCACATGTAAATTTCTGAAATTCTTTTAAATGTTATAAATTCATAAATGGCTTTTCCTTAAAAATTCTATTTGTGATTATTTGATGTAGCAGATGAAGAAATGGAAGTGACAGTTAAATCTCTCCACACACACACACACACACACACACACACACACACACACAGAGTTTTTATTAAACAAAGCAAAGATAACCTTGTTTAAGTTTACTCACTGGAAAAAAATATTATTATTGTGGTGCTACTGGATCGTTGAAAACATTTGGCAGTCTGGGGAAGATGGGACAGAGAGAAATAAGGCTCCATTTTAAAGCCAGAGACAAAGGGGGAGAGTAAAAGCTGAAAGAGGACTGAGTCCCGGAAATGAACTTGAGCTTGCACTGAGTACATCCTCACAGCTGGAGCACACCTTACAAAATTTTTCTCTTTTTACTTGCGTTGAATACCAGGTATTTTAGATAGATAACACATAGACTTCTGTTAGAGTCTATCTGTTAAAACAAATAGACTTAAAAGTGAAAAATATCTCAAACACAATAGAAGTTAAAAGTTAAGATATTGTGTTTCTTTTGAGATTGATTGGCAGTTAATTTTGTCCTTTAAATGTATTTACAAACAGAATTATGAAAGGTAAATTTAACACTAAAGTAGGATTCTTCATGTCCAAGGGATATTAATAAAGGTAGACCCAAGGATTGGTAGTGTCCTTATTTTAAATTTACCTGGAGAAACTGGTTTATTCATTGATTTTCAGTCTCTTATTACATACTTGATAGATGACATTATGATCAATTCTGCTGACAGTGACCCCCAGGGTCACATTTATTAGCCTTCTAATTCTAGTGTTTTTCTAATCCAAGTGTAAATTAAGTTTGCCAGTTATGTTTAAAAACTGTGACAGCTAATTAAGAGAAAACTTAGGTTGAGTTGGTTGGCTGAATTTTGTGTAAATAGGAAAGGTGAATCCTCCAGAGCCCTGTTCATCACTGTATGGCTTAATCACTTATCCTATTCTCCGATTTCTACCTTCCCATGAAACTCCTTATTTTTCTGTTAAACTCTTCTACTTGGCATTAGTCTGTTACAGGTACACAGATCCGTAGTATAATTGGATTCAAGACTACTAGCATCTGAATTGGCAAAAATATGTTTAAATGAATTCAAAGTATTGAATTCAGGGCTTCCCTGGTTGAGCAGTGGTTGAAAGTCCGCCTGCCAATGCAGGGGACACGGGTTCGTGCCCCAGTCCGGGAAGATCCCACATGCTGTGGAGCGGCTGGGCCCGTCAGCCATGGCTGCTGAGCCTGCGCGTCCGGAGCATGTGCTCCGCAGCGGGAGAGGCCACAGCAGTGAGAGGCCCGCGTACCATGAAAAAAAAAAGTATTGAATTCAGTTAAAACACGTAATTCTATTCCACTGATTTCATTTTTTTTTTTTTTTTTACTTTTAAGACTTATACTGATATCCCGATGATAAGTAATGTTGCAAAAATTGTGAGAGCCCCACTAACTTTATATTGCCACTGAGAATACCTGTGATTTGGCCACACTTTTCATTGTTTTGAGTAGAAATAGAACATGGCACATTGGAGTAAATTTTTAAGGTAAGAGCCTCCATGGAATAGAGAACTGATTGGTCTTGCCTGGATTGGAAATAGAACACACGTCATCAATCCTATTTATTCTGCAGTTATAAAATTAATTTCATTCTAAATTAGTGTTATAAAAATGTATAAAATTAATGGTCCATCTTAAATCATGCAGCATTTCCTTCTCTTCCTTTATAAATTATTAAAAATTTCATTAAAAAAAGAAAACTAAATAGTCACTGGTAACCATCAATAATCTTTCCAAATTTGCATATTGCCTTCCAATATGTTCCCATACCTCTTCCCTTTTGCGTCTCCCTCCCTCACACCTTCCCTATCCCACCCCTCTAGGTGGTCACAAAACACTGAGCTGATCTCACTGTGCTGTGTGGCTGCTTCCCACTAGCTATCTATTTTACATTTGGTAGTGTATATATGTCCACGCCACTCTTTCGATTTGTCACAGCTTACCCTTCCCCCTCCCCGTTTCCTCAAGTCCATTCTCTAGTAGGTCTGTGTCTTTATTCCTGTCTTACCCCTAGGTTCTTCATGACATTTTTTTTTCTTAAATTCCATATATATGTGTTAGCATATGGTATTTGTCTTTCTCTTTCTGACTTACTTCACTCTGTATGACAGACTCTAGGTCCATCGACCTCATTACAAATAGCTCAGTTTCGTTTCTTTTTATGGCTGAGTAATATTCCATTGTATATATGTGCCACATCTTCTTTATCCATTCATCCGATGATGAACACTTAGGTTGTTTCCATCTCCGGGCTACTGTAAATAGAGCTGCAGTGAACATTTTGGTACATGACTCTTTTTGAATTATGGTTTTCTCAGGGTATATGCCCAGTAGTGGTATTGCTGGGTCATATGGTAGTTCTATTTGTACTTTTTTAAGGAACCTCCATACTGTTCTCCATAGTGGCTGTACCAATTCACATTCCCACCAGCAGTGCAAGAGTGTTCCCTTTTCTCCACACCCTCTCCAGCATTTATTGTTTCTAGATTTTTTGATGATGGCCATTCTGACTGGTGTGAGAAGATATCTCATTGTAGTTTTGATTTGCATTTCTCTAATGATTAATGATGTTGAGCATTCTTTCATGTGTTTGTTGGCAGTCTGTATATCTTCTTTGGAGAAATGTCTATTTAGGTCTTCTGCCCATTTTTGGATTGGGTTGTTTGATTTTTTGTTATTGAGCTGCATGAGCTGCTTATAAATTTTGGAGATTAATCCTCTGTCAGTTGCTTCATTTGCAACTATTTTCTCCCATTCTGAGGGTTGTCTTTTCGTCTTGTTTATGGTTTCCTTTGCTGTACAAATGCTTTGAAGTTTCATTAGGTTCCATTTGTTTATTTTTGTTTTTATTTCCATTTCTCTAGGAGGTGGGTCAAAAAGGATCTTGCTATGATTTATGTCATAGAGTGTTCTGCCTATGTTTTCCTCTAAGAGTTTGATAGTTTCTGGCCTTACATTTAGGTCTTTAATCCATTTTGAGCTTATTTTTTGTGTATGGTGTTAGGGAGTGATCTAATCTCATACTTTTACATGTAGCTGTCCAGTTTTCCCAGCACCACTTATTGAAGAGGCTGTCCTTTCTCAACTGTACATTCCTGCCTCCTTTATCAAAGATAAGGTGACCATATGTGCGTGGGTTTATCTCTGGGCTTTCTATCCTGTTCCATTGATCTATCTTTCTGATTTTGTGCCAGTACCATACTGTCTTGGTTACTGTAGCTTTGTAGTATAGACTGAAGTCAGGGAGCCTGATTCCTCCAGCTCCGTTTTTCATTCTCAAGGTTGCTTTGGTTATTTGGGGTCTTTTGTGTTTCCATACAAATTGTGAAATTTTTTGTTCTAGTTCTGTGAAAAATGCCAGTGGTAGTTTGATAGGGATTGCATTGAAACTGTAGATTGCTTTGGGTAGTAGAGTCATTTTCACAATGTTGACTCTTCCAATCTAAGAACATGGTATATCTCTCCATCTATTTGTATCCTCTTTAATTTCTTTCATCAGTGTCTTATAATTTTCTACATAGAGGTCATTTGTCTCTATGGTAGGTTTATTCCTAGATATTTTATTCTTTTTGTTGCAATGGTAAATGGGAGTGTTTTCTTAATTTCACTTTCAGATTTTTCATCATTAGTATATAGGAATGCCAGAGATTTCTGTGCATTAATTTTGTATCCTGCTACTTTACCAAATTCATTGATTAGCTCTAGTAGTAATCTGGTAGCATCTTTAGGATTCTCTACGTATAGTATCATCTGCAAACAGTGACAGCTTTACTTCTTCTTTTCCTATTTCGATTGCTTTTATTTCCTTTTCTTCTCTGATTGCTGTGGCTAAAACTTCCAAAACTATGTTGAATAAGAGTGGTGAGAGTGGGCAACCTTGTCTTGTTCCTGATCTTAGTGGAAATGGTTTCAGTTTTTCACCATTGAGGATGATGTTGGCTGTGGGTTTGTCATATATGGCCTTTATTATGTTGAGGAAAGTTCCCTCTATGCCTACATTCTGGAGGGTTTTTATCATAAATCGATGTTGAATTTTGTCAAAAGCTTTGTTTGCATCTATTGAGATGATCATATGGTTTTTCTCCTTCAATTTGTTAATATGGTGTATCACGTTGATTGATTTGCATATAGTGAAGAATCCTTGCATTCCTGGAATAAACTCCACTTGATCATGGTGTATGCTCCTTTTAATGTGCTGTTGGCTTCTGTTTGCTGGTATTTTGTTGAGGATTTTTGCATCTATGTTCATCAGTGATATTGACCTGTAGTTTTCTTTCTTTGTGACATCCTTGTCTGGTTTTGGTATGAGGGTGATGGTGGCCTCGTAAAATGAGTTTGGGAGTGTTCCTCCCTCTGCTATATTTTGGAAGAGTTTGAGAAGTATAGGTGTTAGTTCTTCTCTAAATGTTTGATAGAATTCGCCTGTGAAGCCATCTGGTCCTGGGCTTTTGTTTGTTCGAAGATTTTTAATCACAGTTTCAATTTCAGTGCTTGTGATTGGTCTGTTCATATTTTCTATTTCTTCCTGATAAGTCTTGGCAGGTTGTGCATTTCTAAGAATTTGTCCATTTCTTCCAGGTTGTCCATTTTATTGGCATAGAGTTGCTTATAGTAATCTCTCATGATCTTTTGTATTTCTGCAGTGTCAGTTGTTACTTCTCCTTTTTCATTTCTAATTCTATTGATTTGAGTCTTCTCCCTCTTTTTCTTGATGAGTCTGGCTAATGGTTTATCAATTTGTTGATCTTTTTAAAGAACCAGCTTTTCATT
The DNA here is from genome assembly GCF_005190385.1 of Monodon monoceros. NCBI lineage: Eukaryota > Metazoa > Chordata > Mammalia > Artiodactyla > Monodontidae > Monodon > Monodon monoceros. Next base: position 93,869,451 of record NW_021703768.1, read on the forward strand.
TCATTGATCTTTGCTATCGTTTCCTTCATTTCTTTTTCATTTATTTCTGATCTGATCTTTATGATTTCTTTCCTTCTGCTAACTTTGGGGGTTTTTTGTTCTTCTTTCTCTAATTGCTTTAGGTGGAAGGTTAGGTTGTTTATTTGAGTTGTTTCCTGTTTCTTAAGGTGGGATTGTATTGCTATAAACTTCCGTCTTAGAACTGCTTTTGCTGCATCCCATAGGTTTTGCGTTGTCATGTCTCCATTGTCATTTGTTTCTAGGTATTTTTTGATTTCCTCTTTGATTTCTTCAGTGATCACTTCGTTATTAAGTAGTGTATTGTTTAGCCTCCATGTGTTTGTATTTTTTACAGATCTTTTCCTGTAATTGATATCCAGTCTCATAGCATTGTTGTCAGAAAAGATACTTAATACAATTTCAATTTTCTTAAATTTACCAAGGCTTGATTTGTGACCCAAGATGTGATTTATCCTGGAGAATGTTCCATGAGCAGTTGAGAAAAATGTGTATTCTGTTTTTTTTGGATGGAATGTCCTATATATATCAATTAAGTCCAACTAATTTGATGTATCATTTAACGCTTGTGTTTCCTTATTTATTTTCTTTTGGATGATGTGTCCATTGGTGAAAGTGGGGTGTTAATGTCCCCTACTATGAATGTTTTACTGTCAATTTCCCCTTTTATGGCTGTTAGTATTTGCCTTATGTATTGAGGTGCTCCTATGTTGGGTGCATAAATATTTTCAATTGTTATATCTTCTTTGTGGATTGATCCCTTGATCATTATGTAATGTCCTCCTTCATCTCTTGTAATAGTCTTTATTTTAACGTCTGTTTTGTCTGACATGAGAATTGCTACTCCAGCTTTTTTTTAGTTTCCATTTCCATGGAATCTTTTTCCATTCCCTTACTTTCAGTCTGTATGTGTCTCTCAGTCTGAAGTGAGTCTCTTGTAGACAGCATATATTTGTTGAAGTTTTTAATAAAGAATTCCTGTTGAATTATTTTCTCTAGGTTAAAAAGTCCTGGTCTTTAACCCTGTGATGTCACATAGTTTTATCTTAAGGCCAATTCTAATAAATTGATAGGGCTCAGAACACTGTTCTGAGAAGGATTCTGAGTCTTCATAAAATCTCAGCAGGTGATTGATTAGCAGTGATGTTCACAGAGACAGGAGGGTGTTTTGAAGGAGAAAGTATTTATTACTTATTTTTAGAGATGATTTTTTATATAATCTTAACAAATACAAAAAAAATTAGGTTTTTGCCTTTTAAACCTGGTTTTACTGTTTAAAATAGTCCTGTTTTTATGGTGCTGGGCAATTTTGAATTCTTGATTATGCTCTGTTTCTGGGTCGATTGGAGTACCTCTTCATGTACCTTAACATACAAATACTAGGTATTATGATCACTCACATGTCTGAGAATAGATTTCTGCCTTCGTTCATGAAAAACAGATTTCATAGATTTTTAAAAATTAGGCCACAGTCTTATTTTATCATTATTTGCTTGTTTATTTCCTTGACTCATAGTCTATACAATGGTTAAAATATTTGGAGTCAACCTGGTTTGAGTCCTTTGTGGAAAACCACTTTCTTTTTTCTAAACTAACATATGCAGAATTTATTTCTTCATTCTTATAGCTTTAAAAGTATCAGAATTCCCTTTTTTTTCTTATAGTTCAGCAATTTATCAATAGGTATATTTTAATCAGTCTTATTAGAACACAGTGAGACTTTTCAGTTTGCTCAGAAAATATTGATTGTGCTTTTCTCTGATTGCTTTTGTTCTGATCCTTCTGTTCTCTCCTTTAAGAAAATTACTTGTTTGCCTGCTTTGCTCTATTTCCCATCCTCTACCTCAGTCATCTTCTTTTGTATTTAATTTTGTCCCATTCTTCTGAGTTCTGAGAAGGCTCTTGAGTTTTTTATACAGTTACCTGATATACACCTTTTTAGAATTGACACTTCTTGCTACAACATGAATTTTAACTTATCTATAGCATTATTTTTAAACAATTCATCCTATTTCATTCATTTGACTTTTTGCCTCAACCAGTTATTTATAATAGCCTCCTTTTATTTAATAGCAGCCATGTCTCTTGAATTTTACTGAATTGTCAAACAGTTCCTGGAATTTTTCTTCTGATTTCTACTCTAAATTATTTTCAGAAGTGTCATTTATCTTCTGAATCATTACCTTATTTGACAATATATTTCATAGGTCATGTCATTTTTTTCTCACTCTCATACTCAAATAATGTAAGATCAGAATTTTCAACAAACAGAGAAGACTGACCTTGGTCTTGCGCTTTGTCCACAGGTGTGATAGAAAGTTTCTATTCTCAGATAAACAAATTGGGTTGAAGAGCAGACAAAGTAGTGTCTATTTAAATTGTAAGATTCTGTCAGATTTTCATATAGTATACTCTCTTTTGCCCAGGTGCCCCTTTTGTTTCTTCCCCAAGGCCTTGATATTGCTGCGATATTGAATGAATGCAGTATATCAAACAGAACAGTTTCCAGAAGAATTAGAGCATTTCTTTATTCAGAGATTCTTCACCCAATAAGACATTGTTCTGAGAGACACTGACCAAAAATGCACTGTGCTACTTACTTCACTGTTGTCAGGGATCTGCAGTCTCAGTTGTATGTGTGTGAGAGGGGAGGGAGGAAGAGTGGCCAAGGAAGCATTGTACCTACCCGGAGGGGTGGTAGCTAGGTATTGGAGCAGGACAGCTGCCAACCTAGTGAATAGTGGGCCTTCCTGGAACTAATGAGCAAAGATGGTCAAGCGCATCAGCCTCTTCCACTCTTTTTTATGATAATTTTTATATCATGAAGCAGTTCAGAACATTTCATGAGCTAAAGCCTTGAAAGGATTTTCTCAATCTAGATTTTCACTCAATCAATTAAACATATTTATGTCACACATGGGGGCAATGGAAAAACTGCTTCAAGTTTCACTTCATTAACTTCTATGTAAATATGAATATTTTTTGAACACTTTATTTTCTAATCTTCTCCCATATGAGAGCAAAGGAGGACACCCAGGACATCATTTCAAAGTCACCTTTCTTCACCCTTCCCTCCCCCAAGGAAATTGAGCTCTGTCTTTCATCAACACATGATTAACCTAACTACAATTCCAAACAAAATAGCACAGTTACTTTCCTGAGCATGTTTATAAAATATGCAAATCCAACTTGTCCTTTGCTTCATTATTGCATTCATTATTTAGTTTCACTATAAAACATTTGAGGGTAAGAAAGGATAATTCATGCAATTAAGTTTCCATGGTTTAAAAATTTCCTAATTTTAATAAATATTTTAATGGAACTCTAGCACAAAAATGAAGATAAAATTCATTACCTTTATTATCACAGCACCAAATAGAACAAAATAATTATTCTGAAACTCAAAATATGCTATAAATGAACATTGATTATTTAATAGACAGCCACTACACTATACCTATAGATTACCAACATATGCACATTTTCTTTTTCTATGTTTCTGGATGGACAGTTTAAGGAAAGTGGGAGGAATGAGGCTTAGCTAGTTCTTTTTAAAGGACTTACATCTGTATTATCAGATTATAGCATGCCTGAAACATCACTGACTATGCATCTCAATTTTCTTTTCCTTTTGGTCTACTTTGAGATTAAAATTTAACCAACATTTTTTTGAAAATGTTTAAGTATCAGACCCTATACTAATAATTTTATTCATTTCCTAATGCTCATGTCAGTGAGGAAGAAATTTTCCTCTACCCTTCTATGTTCTTCTAGCAGGTATAAAAATTAAATTGACATGAGACATATTAACAGGAGAAAAATCAAACAAAATTTAATAACATGTATACATAGGAGAGACCCAGGGAAACTAAGTAAGTTGCCAAGATGGCCAAAGCCCTCACCTTAATACCATCTTCAGCTAAAGGCAAAAGAAAGTGTTGCAGATAGTGGTCTGGGACTTCAAAGGGGTGGAAGGCAATTCACATGAAGATAGAAAAACAAATTCTTGGTAAATAAATGTCTACTGGGCCATGCAGAGACAGTAAGACACAGAATGGACTCTGATCTCTAGGCCCTGCTGAGTTTCCCCAACCACTTTAGCCCACATTCTTTGCAGATACCTCTGGTGATAACTCTATTCCGGAAACAGGCCTGGAATCTGTCTAAATTCTTTAGGCAGTTAAGGGGGAGGTAAAAAGAAAAACTTTCTGAGTCTTCTGTTTCTTAAAAATTATCAGCTTGAATTAATCCTCATGCCAAAGAGACACATTTTGGGGTGGAAAATTTTTCTCCCCTGCACTCACAACAACCAATGGGGAAACTGGGGTATGAAAACTGGTTAGTCAGTGTGCTCAAGATTACCCACCTGGTCAGAGGGGAAACCTAGGCAGAGTGGAAGTACACTATGCTAGTGTTCAGGATGTGAAATGAGAAGTGTGGAGTGCATTCAAAGACTGTTTAAACTATTCTGGTGCCATTTTATCCTCCTTAGGTGAAGTGTATGTGAATGTTTGTATGTTAACATCCATAACTGAATGGATCATATATATTTTTCTCCTCCTTGGGGCATGAATGTCCATTGTTATTCTTTTATTTATTTATTTATTTTTTGCGGTACGCGGGCCTCTCACTGTTGTGGCCTGTCCCGTTGCGGAGCACAGGCTCCAGACGCGCAGGCTCAGAGGCCATGGCTCACGGGCCCAGCTGCTCCACGGCATGTGGGATCTTCCCGGACTGGGGCACGAACCCGTGTCCCCTGCATCGGCAGGTGGACTCTCAACCACTGCGCCACCAGGGAAGCCCCATTGTTATTCTTAAATTGGCTCTTATTTACCATTTGTACTCTTTAGGTCACCTAGAATAGTTCTTTATCTGTCTTTTCAAAAGCTACTGATATTATCAGATAATTGCTAATTTTCCCTTCAATATTTAAAACAAGAGTAGCTAAATGTGTGTTTGGTATCCTTATGGAGGGATAGGGAAGCAAGTTTTGCTTCCTTTTTTGTCCTAAAATCCACTGGAGTCCTTTAACATTATTCTTTTCCTTTAGACCTAAGTCCCAGAATTGAATTCAAATCACAGTCTTGGTTCAAATCACATGCTCATTGTTGGTCCACATCTGTCTGTCTAACTATCTAAAAATAATAAGCACATGTGAACACAAAACATAAGCCAAAGCTAAGACCTTGGAAATAATGACTGGCATCTAACCGTATTCCCTCCATTCCTTTGTCTCTGTTAATCCAGGCTAAATATTATCCTTCCTTTCTATATGTGAAAGCTGTATCTACTGCTTCCATGTATATTACACATAGTCATTTACACACACATACAGAATACACACAAACACACTTATTTGTTGTTTAAACTTATGAGAAAGAATATCATACTATATGTAGTTTTTGGGGGGAATTAATTTTTTAAAATATTACATTGCCAAGATTCATCTGTATTTTCTATGATACTATAGTTTGTTCGTTTTAACTTCTTTGAAATGTACCACATCATAGTCATCAACTCTCCAATGGAAGACTACTATTCAAAATAGGTTCTTTCAATAGTGAACAGTGCTGCTAAAATATTCTTGAATGGGAATTCTGTTGTAAATATGCATGTATTTCTTTTGGGAATATATTCATAGAATTGAAATGTCTGGGTCCCAGGAATTATGTGGCTCGTCTCTAGGATATAACATCAGACTCATTTCCATATGCCTGCAGCACTTCCCATTTACATTTAAAAATTTTTATTGGTACCTTGGATATATACAAACATTGATGGGTCTTTTGATAAATATGCAACCAGTGAATATTCATGGAGCATCAACAGGTAGTTAGTGGGCTGGATTTCACCCTTGAGGCAAACCAGTAAATCATCATCACAACCTCTCTTCTCAAAAATTTTACCATCTGGGAAAATTCAACCTTCATTTTATGATGTGTGTTGAAAAAAATCACACACACACACACACACACACACACACACACACACAGAGAAATAGCCCTGTTTTGGCTATGTGTAAGAAAGAACATGGGCAAGACATATAAGCTCCTAGAACTTCTGCAAATTGAGGGAGCTGGGCTAGATTAGTACCTTTCAAACTGTGTCCTGTGACGACCTTGCTCTGTATGTCTATGAAAGTGTGGATGTTGGAGATTTTTTGGTAGCTGAAGGTGGAGGTAGGGGAGGGGAAGAAGAGATAAGGCTGGGACTCTAGGAGATCCATCAGCACTGCTAACAAAGCAGATTCACTTTCATCTCTAAGTTTTTTGTATTTTATGTGATGAAGTTTTTCTGTTGATAAGATAAATCAAAAGTTTGAAACATGCTGAAATAGGTGATCTCTTAAGTCCCATTCTGCCCTAATGTCCTGTGGTTATGCATTGTATTATTTAGGACAAATGATGCTAGCTGCTACAACTGATAAAGCCCCAAATCTCAATGGCTTAGTCAACACAGATTTATTTTTAACTCACACATAGCATGCTATGGGTTGGCAGAGGCTTTCCTTCATCAGGTGACTGAGGGACACTCTCTCAGTCTTGTGATGCTGTGCTCTCACCCTGTGGCCTCTTAGGTTGTAGCAGCATAGGAAGAGAAGAATGGAGGAAGCACACCCAGCTTTAACTGACTCTGCTCAGAAGTGACACTTGAGTTCACAGCCCATTAGCTAAACCAAGTCACATGGCTCCAACTTTACCCCCAAAACGGCCTGGAACATGTGGGGAACACATGGGATATTTGGTACACAGTAACTCTAGCTCACGTACCAAGTGCAAGAAGCATAATTCAGTTGCAAAATGGCAGGTGATCAGAGTCAGGGTGACATACATTTAAATAGTGGAGATTTTCTCAGTAAGGTACTTTGTTATCCTCAAATAAGATATTCTTTTCAAAAGGTTTCCAATGTGGTCTCCTGTTTTCTGGAAAATATACAGTGTTCCTCTGAGAGCCCATAATTTTCTTGCTTTTAGGGTTGAAAGATAAAATACAAAACTTGGGTTATTGGTCTTTATTGTACTAAAATTCAATTAAAAAAAAAAAAGCAATTTCTGGGCTCTACCAGAGGGAGTAGGTACAGCAGTACATCAGCCCAAGCAATCTGTTTCCTTCTATGCAGATCAAAATGCATGGCCCTTTCCTCGTGAAGCGTGTGCCTGTTTTTTTCTGTGTTGCTCTGAGATGAAGGAGAACACAGAGTACAAACTGTCTTTCTGACCATGATGTTGTGACTTTATTTTATTTTTGAGCTTGACGATATTGCCTTTATCGTGCTGTTCTGCATCTCATCTCTCAGTGGTACAGAATGCTTGATATGGATCACTTTCTCAAACAACAGACTTAACTTTGATGTTGCTGATGATCAGGAGAGGTGCAAAGATTGCATCAGAAGTGTTTAAATTATTTCAGGAAAGGACCACTGCTGAGTTACTGTGCTCTTTGGAGGGTGATTCTGGTGAATCTAAGCAACAGTTGAGCACAATGAAAAGAAGCCTATGCCTGGTGTGAGGGTATAGCTGACAGGAGGATTGGGAAAATAGTTCACTTAGAGAAGCAAAGATAAAATTATAAACAGAGTGATGTAGGAAATGGCTGACATTAGGGGACATGCTTCAGCTGCCTGATTAAAAAGAAAATAACAAAACAAAACACTGAAGACTATGAGAAGGAAGAGGGGGGAAATGAACTGGTGTGACGGAGAGAGGCCAGAGAGGAGATGCTTATTGAAATATTTAGAGAAATATCTTTAAGAGCTTAAACAATTAGTCCTGCAAAGGAAATGACCATTTTGTTTCCTAACCTTATTTTAAACTATTGCCTAACTGGGGCAAAGCAGATCTGGGGACAAAGAAAATGGGATAGGACCTTGTTTTTCTTCCTGTCAGTTGAAGGAGCACTCGACAAAGGAGCAAATAAAGCTTCTTGTTTGGGTTCAACAATTTGGATCATTTGGTTGTTTGTCCTGTTGCTTCCTGTGTTTACTCGAATCCAAGTAGGAAATGTGGTTCTTTGCAGTGTGAGCTAATGAAGCAACTCCCCAGTGGTTTTCTGGTAGGATTTTGCTCTTCCCAACAATGTCCTTTACCAGTTTTCTTGAGAAAACCTTTTGAGATCTTCACTTAATGTCCCAGGTGTTAAAGCCTTTGAATCATCAGCTGTAAACACCAAACAGACAATGGCCATCGGAGATTTAGAAAGATAATTAGAAATCTCAACTTTTTGGCACATTAGACTGAGATAAATTTATAGCTGAATTCTGACTGAACATTTTTCAAATGTTTGGATTGTGGCTTGGAAGAAAGGTGTTGTAAATTCTTCATGGAAAGGAAAAGAAACAAAAACCTACAGTGACATGTAGTGTCAACCACATAACAACAATTCACAAATATGTCTACTTAGGTTACAGATGACCAAAGGAGGTTTCACTTTGGACAGAAGTAAACAGGAGATGAGCAAGCTTATACCCAGAGTCCTTTATTGGTATAAAAACACCTTTAAATCCCAGTCTTCAACCGCTGCAGCTTACAAGTACAGGATCCCAAAAGGAAGGATTCACTAAAAATAACTACAAGATGAATGTAGTTAATGTTGAATTTCAATGACACCTGACAAACCTAACCTCAGCGGTTGGTCCACTGATATATAAGCGCACGTGAGGATGCTCCTGAGTGCTGAGTGATGTGGTCATGCAAATCCAGCATGAAAAGGCAGCTTCTTAGGAAGCTTCATTCATATCTACTTAGGGCTGTCCCCAAATTCCAGAATTTCCTGAAAATCTGAAGGGGAAGTCAAAGTGACTGCACCATTTTTCTTTTGGAGCAGGTAATAAACAGAGTCCATACAGTACCATCAGTAGAATAATTGGACCTAATAGCGAGAAAGATTTTTTGCTTGTTTCTTTAACAGAGAGAGAGAGAGAGAGAAGGAAGTGTGTGGATTTCTCCAGACACTAGTCCAGACATATTTTCTTGCTCAAGTTCTGGACGACAGCAGCAGTTTCTTGGTTTTATATTTATGTCTTTGATTAGCTATGCTATCTTCAGCTTTGCTCATTGAGTCTAATACCTCAGGTTATGGGTCCCTGAAGTTGTAAATTCAAATTCATATAGTGGGATTGCTTATCACTTAAAATGGTGCTTTCACTTTGGAGCTCCTAAAACTGCTAGATTATTCTGTAACTTAATGATAACTATGCAGGTGAAACCCTTAAATAAAATAAAGCCAAAAGTGTTAATGGCTGTCAAATTACTCAGCATAAAAGCCAAGAAATAATGCATTAGCTGTTTCAAAAGAATTGTCAATTAAAATGCTCAGCCAGCTGCAAACAAATTCATCAGACAAAAGCAGGTACTGATAAAATATTTAAATCCTTAAAATAATAAAGGAAGATTAAGGTGTCAAAGTTGATGAAAATAATTATCCCATGGTAAAAGCAGGGTCATTATCTTTCTTAATCAAAAACTCTGATCCTACAGTCACTGTAGGTGCATTTGGTATGCAGGTGAGAGAAGTAGAGAGGAATTTGGGTGTCTGGTCAGACTTAAAGTAGCCCGAATGTTAGCAGGATTATTGATGGATGTGATATTTCTGTAGGCTCATAGTAAAACACCTTATATTTGTTCAGCATTTTGTACTTCACCAAATACTTTCACATATATTATTTCACTTAATCTTCTCAAGACTTGTTGCTAAGAAGAAGTTCAGAGAGGAAAGATGAATTGCCCAAGTTTACATGGAGACTATATCAAAAGTCAATTTTCTAATTTCTCGCACAACATGCTTTCAGCCACAGTATAGCTGTCTTTTTGGTTAAGGCAGCTCTGATGAGCTCCTTGCCTGTTTGCTCTAGTGCAATTTATATGACTGCAAAATAACAATATAAGCAATTTTCTTGACAAATTTCAATATTCTTTCTCAAAAAAATGAAAGAAAAAAAACCCCACAGAGCTGCCTGAGATGATGTAGTTCAAGCCGTTCATTTCACAGATGAGGAAAGCAAGGTCCAGAATGGCTAAGCAATTGGCCATTGATCATGTTGGAGAAGAGTTGAAGAGTTGGGAATGAACCAACATGCCTTACATACAAAGCCAGGGAGTGTTCTTTCTGCTCTCCTGGGATGCCTCCACCTTGCTCATCCCCCCTCTTGCTCATGCAACCTCCGCTAAAACTCATGGAGAACTCACTCTGAAGGTCAAGTAAGTTATTGTGGCCTCACATCCCTCAGGGATATTGAGGCATACAAACAGATTTCCTAAAATAGAAATGACTTCTTGCTGTATGAGGGTGGGCTTCGGGCTTCGGTGCAGCACCATGATTTTGATTTCTGGTTTCCTCTGATCTGTTGGTTGAATTGTCCCTGATTTGAATTCCTGCCTTCATGAATGTGAGTAGCTCCTCTATAAAATTGTTTCAGTAAATCCTCATGTATTTTGAGATAAAAGTGTATCTAATACTAAAGAGGCCAAGAAATGCTGTCTTTTTAAAATTTACACTCATAAAAAACACTAAATGTAATTTGGGGTGGTTATATATCCTGTTTGATAAAATTATTGTGATTGCTTTAGGCAGCAAGAGTGGTCTCAACTTTAAGGTAGAGATAAAATGTGTTTTTGAAATTTTAGAAGAGAAACAATGTCAGGGTCATTTTCATGTCTATGAACTTCTACCTATTGTAATGATGTATTTTGGGCTCTGAACTGAATTGTTTATAGAATAGAATAAATCACTGAGAAACCAGAAAGGCTGTACAGTGATCAATAATTATGCCAAGTTAAATCAACATTATCATCATATGAAACTAAAAAAATCTAACATTTTGTACTATATGACTGAGTCTTGTGTATTTTAAGGCTGATTAGACAGGAGAGCATTTGTGATCTTCATAATCCAAAGCTATTTCCAAAGCCAGTTGGTTTTTAACTTTCAAATGAAGAACACAATGTTAACTTTTACGTCATTTATAAGCCTCATTGAATAACGACTTTATCATCTAAATAATTTAATAGGAATTTCTAAAATCTAAATTGATAAATTATTGGAATGCTTTTAATTGATAAAGAAGAAAATAACGCTTTTGTTGGAATATACTTTCTCTTATCTGCCTCATCATTCTGAGAACAAAAAATCAAACAAAAGTGATGTTATCTGGAAATGCTAAGATTACATCACTGGCTAATGAGTGGTATCACTGATGGGGACTAAAGGAGTAAGAAAGAGCCAGTGCTGGCCCTGCCTGCAAGGGACAGTTCCCTACACCTGCCTGATTCTCTTGTGATTCACTTGAGGGGTGAATCTCGGTCATCGTCTGCCTATCAACATTCCCAAAGGTCCATTTAGACTAAAAGACGTCAACAAGGCACTATAAAGTTTATTTACATTCAAACTCTGGCTCTGTTATAGGCAAGCACCAAAAGGCTAGCAGAATGCTGAAAATAAGGCCCAAATTGTCCTCCTGTATAACTTCTGAAGACTTTTTAATAAAGGACCAAGATTGCAAAGAGATTTAGTATTCTCTTTCAAGTAAACGATTGAATACTTAGATCAACTGCAAAACATCATTAACTCGTCTGATCTTTTTCAGTACATTGAACTTGCTAAGAACATGCTAACACAGGCCTTTCCATGATGGGATTTGGCAGGCTATTTTGAGTTCTTATAGGAGTGTAGAGGTAATTCTTCTCCACTGTGCTCCAGCAAGAATGTCTGGAGCAATGTCTCCAGCTGTGGTGCAGGTGTATAGAAAGGATAGTGACTTGATGGCCATGGGAGTAGGTATAGGATGTCTCAGCTCATTTGTACACTGTACCCACTCCAGTTTTCATAAGGGACTGGTAACATAAGCTTGATCAAAACACAGTGTCCTGGTCTGGAAAAGAGGGGCAAAAGGAAAAAGAAAAAAAAGAGGGCCAATAAAGTATTTGTCATATAGATATCCTCATGACCAGTGGTCCCCAACCATTTTGGCACCATAAACCAGTTTCGTGGAAGACAGTTTTTCCATGAACTGGGGGCTTGGGGCTAGTTTCGGGATGATTCAAGCACATTACATTTTTGTGCACTTTATTTCTATTGTTATTACATTGTAATATATAATGAAATAATTATACAACTCACCATAATGCAGAATAACTGGGAGCCCTGAGCTTGTCTTCACTTGCCACTCACTGATAGGGTTTTGATATGAGTCTGCAAGCAATTGATTTATTAGGGTCTCTGTGCAGTCAAGCCTCTCTACTAATGATAATCTGTATTTGCAGCCGCTCCCCAGTTTTAGCATAACTGGCTCAGCTCCACCTCAGATCATCAGGCATTAGATTCTCATAAGAAGCGTGTAACCTGGATCCCTTGCATGTGCAGTTCACAGTAGGGTTCATGCTCCTTTGAGAATCTAATGAGGCCGTCGATCTGATAGGAGGCAGAGCTCAGGTGGTAATGCAAGTGATGGGGAGCGGCCTTAAATACAGATGAAGCTTTGCACACTCACCTGCCACTCACCTCCTGCTGTGCAGCCTGGTTCCTAACAGGCCACGGACCGGTACCGGCGCATGGCCCGGGGTTTGGGGACCTCTGCTCTAGACTAAGGAAAAAGAGCCTATAAATTAAAACAGCAAACTATACAAACAGTACTCACTTTGCACGGTAGTGCAGGACTATAATAATGACTGTGTAATCTGAAAATATACAAAATGATCTTAATAATCAATGGGAAAAATTAGACTGTCCCACGACCTTTAAAAATTTCCGTCAAAACATTAAAAAAATTTCTTACTGTTGGAGAAAAATGAAAAAAAATAGAAAAACTAATATTTAGTACACTGTAATTTAAAACATTAGAAACGTTGAGAATTAAAGTGTTTCAATTCCCTGTATAAAATTTCTTAAGAATAATTTGAACAGTACTTGCCACCTTGTTCTCATCAAATACCTTAATATATGGAACAGCGTGTATTCTATGTCTTGTCACACTCCTTTCTAATCATGGATTAGCTTCCAGTATTTTATTCTTTGCAAGTGTCACAGGATTGTTCCAAGGCTTCCTTTAATGTGAAGGTTTTTGCTCGTATCACTTCTTCTAAAACATCTTCATTCTTTCGGCTATAAATTCATCTTCACCCAGTTTCTCTGGCTGCATATCAGAGTCTCTTGAATGTTGGCACTGCCACCATTCCTATGATCAGCTATTTCTTCTATGACCCCATTCATTTTCTATGCCAAATTCACTTCCAGAGTTACCACTTTTTGTTTCTTTGCTGTGATTTCATCTTTGTTGATCATTTGTTTCCCTCTGTTGATTACCATTTTTGTAAAATGTCATGTGGGTTTATCATTGGGGGGACAAATAAGCAGTGCAACTACATGCTTTGCTGTCTGTTTGTGAACTGCATAACAGATAGGCAGTAACCAATCAGGGATAGGATTTGGAAAAAGAATTCTGTTTGTGGACAGAAGAGCTAGCATCAAAGTTTGTATCTGTGGGGGCTTCCCTGGTGGCGCAGTGATTGAGAGCCCGCCTGCTGATGCAGGAGACACGGGTTCGTGCCCCGGTCCAGGAGGATCCCACATGCCACAGAGCGGCTGGGCCCGTGAGCCATGGCCGCTGAGCCTGCGCGTCCGGAGCCTGTGCTCTGCAACGGGAGAGGCCACAACAGTGAGAGGCCCGCATAACGCAAGAAAAAAAAAAAAAAAGTTTGTATCTGTGTACTTTCTCCTAGTTAATATATGGTGGTAACTGAAATTTAAACCCTGTTGTTTTGGAGGCTGGTGTTATTTAACTAAAGCATGGTAACGGAAATGCATGCATGTCTGAACCATGCAAAGTGAAGACCTCTTGCATTACCCTGTAATGTTCATAAAATATATTGGGATTGAGAATGACCCATTACAACAAAGAATAACCATCATGGCAGGGAGCACACTGGGGCACATTGGAGCCCTGGAGAGAAACAATTGCTTGAGTAGCACACAGACTAGTCCCTATCTGTCCTGCAGAAGAAGCTGGGAGGGGGCATCTTTCTTGGTAGAAATCAGCTGGACATTGTCCCAGCATAGACATCACGAAAGGAAGAAAGAGAGAGGATGTGAAGAAAATTGCAGACCCTAATCAATACCTGAGAGGGCGGTGTTTGTAAGCGCAGGTGAGATGATCCTTTGGAACATCCTAAATCAAGTGTGTGGAGGTCTCTTGTGAAGGTGGATCTCAAAGATCCTGCAGTGGCAGCTGGGGGTAGAGCCAGAGAAAACTAGTTTCTGGCATTGTGACCCAATTGTCCACATCTATTGGTATAGTGAGAGCAATATGATTCCTGATGTCTTGCTTTGGGAGTGCTTAAGAGCCATAGAGAAAGTCTAATCTTAAAAGAATACACTTGAGGTATCTTGGAGGGTGTCTTTGGAGAGCCTCTAAGGGTCTTTTGACTCCTAAATGAGATTTTTTCAATTGGAAAAGAGAAATTTTTAGTTACCTGTTGAGGAATCAAGTGGCTGTCCCAGGCCATAAATAAAGAGACAATTCTAGAAAAAGTAGCAAGCGTGTGTAGGGAACTTTCTGGAAAAGGTATTTTGAGAAACCACCTCTCAGCTGCCTCTAGAGAACCATATTTCTATTCATTAACCTCTCAGACATATAAAGATTAAGCAGGAAGGAGTACCTTTGAACTTCACCTAATAGTTTAAGTATTGCTCATCTGTGATGTTCACAAAAATTGCCAGTTTTGTGTAAAATCTTATGGGCCCTATGTGCAGCAATTGCTGCAGTGTCTGTTACTATGGACACTCACTATTATGGCAGTTTTGCCTTATGAACTGGACCACAAAGTGTGAGTAGAATGTTCGCTCTTATCTAAGGGGTGAGGGCAGGAAGTACTTACCACTTAACTATCTAAAAGAGAGCTTGTACAGCTCTGGTGAATTTCAGTGGCTCCAAACTGCATTCCCTAAACCTTCTGTACCAGTTCATACCTTTATAAATATCTGTCCGAGATGGGTTTCTTCCTCTCAACCAAGAACAGGCACTGGCTAGGTTGGATTGCTGCTATGTTATGCTGGAGTGGGCCAAAGGTAACATTCTGGGCTTCCTTCTGAAGCAGCAGGGGCTGGGAGAGTCAGGAAGACGTGGGTAGATGAGGCCAGATGCACTTCCTGGGATGGTGATGGATGAGTTAAGCAGGAGACTCCTGTGTAAGGTTCAAGATGCCAGGATTCAAAAGAGAGCAAGATGCTGGTGCCAGGAGCCAATGTGGCTTTGTTCAGTGCTTTTGTGCAAGCCATTCCCAGGAAAGCTTGGAATGGAGAGTTTCATTGCCTCATTACCTAGTGGCAGTAACTCATCTCAGGAGTGGAAAATTCCAACACAAACATGCACTCGGGTAGATTCTCTATGGCAACATACTTTAGTATTACCACCTCACCCTCCTTTCCATCTAACTCCCAGGCCAAGCTTAGGTTCTGAAGAGGAGGAAGAACCTCCTTCTACCTTCTTAGGGTCTTCAGTTGGGCCTAAAAATTAAACTGATATATGACAAATTAACAGGAGAAAAACATACAAATTTTATTTCATATTTGTACTTGTACATGGGGGTCTTCAGAGGCAAATGAAGACCCAGAGAAGCTCTTAGGCCCATAAACTTATATACCATTTTATACAAAAAATGGCAAATTGTGGGGATGCAACAAGACAAATGAACTTGTGCTAGGGGCAGTAAATTGTGGGACAGTGATTAGGAAATATATGAGGGAAACTAACAGAAGATAAGGCTTATTTTAGTAGGTTTGTTTGTAAAGGTCATTTTGCCATTGACTTCCAGGCTCTGCTGATAAGAATGTGCTTTTCTCGCTGGTACAGAGAGGGCACCTTTCTCATAGGAAACTTTATAACCTGCTTTGAGGTGGGATTGGGGAGAGCAGAGAGTTCTTCCTGCATCTGCTCTTTCTCAAGTGCTTTCAGCTCAGAATGATCAATATGCCAAAGGGGTGTAGTTTGAGGTGGCATGTTCTGAATTTCTTCAGTTCCAAATTCCATCATGGGGCAGTCATGGTTCATCCCTCCAGTGTGAACACAGCAGAGGTGCTGCCAAAGGGCCACACCCTCCTCCCCCACCCCCATGGCAGTATAAAGGATCAGGTCCAGATCCTCAAAGAGTGATCTTTTTCTCAGTTAGGTTTGATGCTAGGACAGCTGCAAGCTTCCTACTGGGCACATAATGCTAATTTGCATATCATAGAAAATATAAGTGTTTTGTAAGCTCAGGTGACTCAGGAGACTGTGAGCCAGTGGGGAGATGTGCCCACAGAGTTGGTACAATGATACCTACTTTGCGGGGTGTTGAAATGGTAAAATGATGGTTTTTTTATAAGTCTTTCCAAAAATATCTGACTTCTGGGCCTGCCATAGACCTGCAAAATCAGAAGCTCGTGGTAAAGGCCCCACAGACTCTATTTTTAACAGGGGATGGGTGAGACTTTGGTATGTTTGGCTCAGAGTGGGTTGCATGGCCAGCACTCAGGGACTACTAGAATTTCGTAAGGTACCTGGCATCCTACCTGGCATATAAATGGTAGCTATTGATGATACTGTTGTTTTTATCATTATTCAGTTCAGTAAAGAAAAACAATATTCCAACCCTAAGAATTAGCCAAAAATAGAATGGGTTGCCATTGAAGGTGCTACTATCACTGTCATGGAAACTGAGATATGAATGGGTCTATAGCTTGGTGGTTAAGAGCACAATCTCTGGAGCCAGAGTGCATAGGTTTGAATGCTAACTTTTCCACTTATTAGTTCCTTAACCTTGGACAGGTGACAGTGATTCAGTTCCCTCATCTGTAAGTCAGAGATAGTAAATAGTATCTATGTTCATCATATAGTTGTAAGAATGACCATGTATCAAATTTTAAAATTAAAAAGCATGTTTAAACAATATTTTACTATCTCTGAAATTAGAGTACACTATATAATCAATGGCGTGTCATAATATAACCCATGGCATTATTCTTTCTTTCTTAGTGGCACACAACATGATTCTTCTTACAATTAACAGTAGCTTAGATTTAATCAAATATGGTAAATTATCTCTTCCATGGAAATTGCTAACAATAGTGTTGACACATAACGAGCACTCAAAAGGGTAGTTACTATTGATTTAATTGAGATTTTTCAGGAGAGGATTATGTTTCTAGTGGGTACCTGGATTTGGTAATATTTACCTCTTCCAAGCTTAATTGGAAGCCCTGGTGTGCTTCTCTCAGTATAATTATTTTCAGAATTCAGTATTAATTGTCTTTATGTTTTCCACTTGAGACTCTGGACTTTCCCTTTCCTTTTGCTTTCCATCTTGATTTAGAGCAGGTCTCTAGGCTCTTCACCAGTTGGATTACTGCTGTGGAAGGTTCACCATGCTTTCTTCATTATTTGGGTTGGGTTGTAGTTGTTTTACTTGAGGGTCTTAGTGTTAGACCTTATTGTATAATCCCACTCTTTGTTTCGTCCATATTCTTACATGGACAGGAAAGGGAAATGAACATAACAGGCTCAAAGTAAGTCAGATACACATGGTTTCAGCTTGAGAATGGGAGTTATCCTAATAATGATATTAAGAAAACTCCTCCCCATCCTCAGTAGAATGCTGACCAAAAGTAGTTCCACCACGAAATGGTACCTATAGTACCTCTTTTTTTTTTTTCGGTACGCGGGCCTCTCACTGTTGTGGCCTCTCCCGTTGCAGAGCACAGGCTCCGGAAGCGCAGGCTCAGAGGCCATGGCTCACGGGCCCAGCCGCTCCGCGGCATGTGGGATCTTCCCGGACCGGGGCACGAACCCGTGTCCCGTGCATCGGCAGGCAGACTCTCAACCACTGCGCCACCAGGGAAGCCCTATAGTACCTCTTTTAATTTATCTCACTTAGAACTGGCAAGGCTAATGCAAGGTTTAGTTATTTTTGCAATATTACATTTAATATGAATGGATACTTGACCAACTTCCAAAAGAATATGTGAGGTAGATGATGATAAAAGGTAAGGCACTTATGGATCAAGGAGCTCAGAGTCTATCCGAAGGAAGCAGAGGGAATAGATGTTTCTAGGCACTTTTGTGAAAAATTGTGTTGCTTATGCAATCCGTTAGGCTTTATTTCCTGGCAGCTAAAGCACAAAAATAAGTGTACATAATTTTGTAGTCTCTGTTACCAAACAGAGAATGATACTAAATTTATTTACAGAAAAGAAAACATCATCCTGGAAATTAAAGTCAAGCAAGTATTTATCAGGTTGATTTCTGATCATGGAGGGATATACTGTACATTACCTAAAGAAACTGTTTCCAATAATTTTACTGGCTCTATGAAAATAAATATTAACAAATACATTTAAGTTGCTCCCATTAACCTATAAGTTACAGAAGGCACTCTGAAAAGAGTCACAGCATGTAGTGACCATTTAAATGAATCATTCAAACTGCAATACTTTTGGGAGTAAAAGGGGCGCTGTTGATAATTATTCCAGGAAAGCAGATGAAAACCAGGACTGTCCTGGCAAAAACTGAAATGTGTGGTCACCCCAGTAGAGGGTTTCCATGCCATCTCTTTAAGATCTAAGTTGGTAGGAAAATTTTAAGAGTACAAGGCAACAGAGACAAAGTTGTTGCATGAAAAGAAGCATGAGGAAAGTGTAGACAATCAGAATAGCAGGACATTATGTGAGTCCTGCTGATGATTCTTAGTTAATGAAACCTAGACATTTATTTTAAGTCTGAAGCTTGAAGAGCTATGGACAACGTTTGTGGAGGACACAAACATGGTACCCTGAAAATTCTTTGCAGATTCCCAAAAGAAATTTTTCACTGACAATATTATAATAGATTCAGATTTACAGAAATCAGTCGAGCTATTAAAATCGACATAAGTTGGAGTTAGGCTGAATGAATAAAAACCTAAACAGTTAAGGATTTTTAAAACATTTCCTAGCTTCCAAAAAAAATGTTTTTCAGCAAGAGGCATGCAAAGCTGATTCTCTGCAAAAATGTAATGGATCTGACTTCAAAGAGAAGAACTGCAGGTAAGATTGCAAATGCTGGAATTTAGTACCCCACTTTTCATGACATAGGTATAGCTTAGTGTCTTGGTGACTTAGAATACATGTAAGGTTCGCCTTACGTGAGCTTTTCTGATAACTCAAATAGAGTTGCCTGGATTCCCTGGTTCCTTGTGCTTTTCATTGTGCTGTATAAGCAAAGTTAAAGATGTACATTTCTAGTAAGATCCTGATAAGAGTCTAGGAAAATTGGGAGCAATCTTTTAGTGACAGTGTGAATCTGTATCTTCATTTTCTTTAGTTTTGTAAAGAGAATAGAAATACCAAGTCTAGTGTGAGCATTTTGGGTGAACCTTTAGTCAAAGGGATATTATATTATAAACAAGCTCCACTGTTGTTTTAACGGATGCCTTTCCCCAAAGGCAGCATAGTTCTCTGTTATCTTAGCAGGTTTGGATTTAGGACTGGGGAACTTGCTAGAGCTGCTTCATCACCACTGGCGTATTGTTGGGTATCTCCGCCCACACAGAGCCTCTGGAGAATTGGAAGAGTCTCTTTTCTTGAGGAGCAGAGAGAGAGCTGGCTTAGTGTTGCACTCATTTTCAAAGGTTCTCTGAGACCAGAGGTTTAGAAATGAAAGCCTGCTATATCTGCTTTGATGTGTCAGAACAAAATTAGAGACATTTCCAGTACTTGGATGGAAATGTCAGCTGATAATATGAAAAGGTAGAGTGCACAGGGCATATCTTGGTAAGTCTGATAAAAATGGCATCCAGGAGATGGCTGGTAATTGGATCCTATAAATGTTATAATGAAGTCTGTGCCCCCTGAAGGAATGCAGGCAAAAGTCTGTGAAATGCACAAGCAGGATTTAGAGTGAGCCAGGCCATGGTCTATTTTGGGCCACACTTTGGGCCACACTTAGAGCCACGTGGGTGTGACCGAGTTGCTGCTACTGCCTGAGTCTCAGCCTGGTACTAATTGAAAGGTGCTGAATACTTCTCTCCAGCTCTCCAGAGACCATTCCTTGCCCACCCACAGGGCAGAATAGATTATGATTCCCTGACCACAAAAACTAAGCAGGTTAACTCTGGCTTTAAGGTTTTAAGGACGTATCCAGCCAGATGCTGCCTAAGATGCTGTTGTGGTTTGATCGGCAAGCCACGTTAGCACCGATATTTAAAAATAGAGTGATTTAAAACAAAAATATATAGACTTCTGAATTATCTGAATAATTGAAAGCTCCTATAATACCAGTTGCACATTGCATCCTGGTAATAATCAACTAGACTCCTTGTAGAAGTGGGGCAAGTACTCTCTGGATGCCTTTCTTCAACACAGCTATTGTGCTAGTTGCCTTTACAACCTGCCTTCTTCTCCCTTTTTTGTTGCCTGCTTAACCTTTTTAAACGTTTTATTTTGTAACCCTGATCAAGACTAATGGGAAGTCACCATGGCTTAATGGAAGACTCAAAGGCTCACAAACACAGAGAGATCTCAATTTGAATCTTTCTATAACATTTATTAGGTGGATAATTTTGAACAAATAACTTCTGAGTCTCAGTTTATATATTTGCAAAATGGGAGTATTAATGCCTACCGTGAAAGGTTTTTTTGAGGAGTCAAGAAAATATACAGTAAAAAATAATTTTTAAGATAATTAAAATGTATAGATATAGTGTAGTGCCTGGCACAAAGCAATAGCAAATAAAAACTAGTTGTTATTATTTGTTTCTTTCTACACTGCTGTTTA
This sequence comes from Monodon monoceros, assembly GCF_005190385.1. Classification (NCBI taxonomy): domain Eukaryota; kingdom Metazoa; phylum Chordata; class Mammalia; order Artiodactyla; family Monodontidae; genus Monodon; species Monodon monoceros. Next base: position 93,890,245 of record NW_021703768.1, read on the forward strand.
ATAAAACAAATCCATTAAGTCTTTGATAACGTTCAAAACACTCAAAAATAAAATAGCTGTGCAGTAGATATGGTAACGTGCATTCTACCTATTGCTGTTATATTTTGCATCTTCTCACAAAAACTACATTGTGCTTATTGGTTATTTTAGGGTTTTTTCTCAGAAAATATAGATTCCTTTACTTTTTCTTGACTCAGCATTTATTTTTTTTATATTTAACAGGAGAAGTAGAATAATATAATAATATAGTTTATTTGTGGATTATATGATTTTTCTGTTTCTTATAATACTTAAAAATATTTGTCTTTAACATGTATTTCTTTATACTCTGAGTTGGGTTGTAAAACAAATGCAACAAAAAGACAAGAAAAAAAAGAGTAATATAATAGAATGGAGGGAAATCAATATGAAGGGACCCCCTCAGATGAGATGGAAGGTTGAAGTGACAGAGACTTTCCTTCTGCATTTTCTCACAGCTGAGGCAATAAGGGAACTTCATCGGGAGAGGGAATAGCTACCATGTTGCAGATACTAGGATAGGTGGCTCTGTATTTGTGTGGATAGATTCCTTCTTGTTTTCTTGTACAACCATCAGTTATTATACACGAAGGAGCCCACAATGGAGGAGAAAAGGGCAATGAGGGCTTTAGTTTGATCCCATTTGAGGAATTATTTTCTCCTTAACTAACAGAGTAAAACAACTGAACAATAAGAATTCGTAGTTTGTGGAAGTAAGCATCCCAGGAAATGCCTCCTAAATTATTATTCTCTGTTTTTATTAGGCTTGACTGCCAGATCAAGTTCATCCTGAAATAGGTTGGTGTGTTTTCATTGTGGTGTGTGTGTGTGTGAGAGAGAGAGAGAGAGAGAGAGAGAAAGGGAGAGATGGATGGATGGAAGGGGTGGGGAGAGAAAGAGAAATGGTGAGATGACAAGATGATGTGATGATGTATGTGGATGGCCATGTAAGAGGAAGCTAGGATTGAAGAGAGAAGTGAGCAGCCAGGGCTGTCAGTCTTGCTGATGCCCCCTGACCCATCCCACCACTTCAACAAGCAACTTTGCTGTCACATGCATCTCTTTTATAAGCAGAGCCTTTCCCCTGGCTTGTTAAAAATGACTTTCATCCCAAAGAGCCCTGCTTCTCTTTGGGAGGTAGTATTTTCTGTACACCTCCAGTAGTCAATAGGATCCTTTCAATATTTGCTCAAAGAGGAAACTAGAGGTTTTATACTTTTTGTTTTTTTCCTTAGCCAAACTTCAATGACTGCCTTCCATTCCATCTGGGATGCTGGGGCAATAGACCTAGATATTTTTGGTAGTGCCTTTAACCCCTAAAAAATAAGGAGTGTCTGGAATTAATAATTAGAAGGGAGATGAGGCTGCCTTATGGAATGTGTATTCATTGGGAGGAGCAAAGCACCTGGTAAAGTTCCCAGTGAGACTGGAACTAGCTTCCTACCTGAGCAGAGCAGAAGCAGAGAAAAGAGGTGCCATGGGTAAATCGGAGAACTTTTATCTGGATTGCTCACATGAAACTTACAGATATAAACACTGATGATGCAGTCTTTTTCAGTTGTGGGAAAGATTTTATAAATGATACTTTAAGAGGAAGAAGAGATCTCTATTTTCACTGTCGTCTCTTATCATTATAACAATTTCATCTCTATCCTATTTGTACCATGGGCTTTTACAGCTTATGAATCTTTTATAATTATTTTTCAGAAAGAGTTTCATGGTTTTAGTAGATAGTTGGATGCTTATTACATCTTTAGTGAGTCCTTATTATGCAATTAATCTGTGAGTCTTGGCACTCTGCTTTAAGGATCTTATTATTTAATAAACAAATGCATAGACATGTACTTTATCAACATTGTCATTGAGGAAGGCTCAGCAAGAGAAACTTGACAGCACACAGAGATTTTACTTAATTATAAAGGTTTTTATAAACATCTTTATTGGAGTAGAATTGCTTTGCATTGTTGTGTTAGTTGCTTCTGTATAACAAAGTGAATCAGTTATACGTACGCATACATCCCCATATCCCCTTCCTCTTGTGTCTCCCTCCCACCCGCCCTATCCCACCCCTCTAGGTGGTCACAAAGCACTGAGCTGATCTCCCTGTACAATGCAGCTGCTTCCCACTAGCTAGCTATTTTACATTTGGTAGTGTATATATATCAATGCCACTCTCTTACGCCATCCCGGCTTGCCCTTCCCCCTCCCCACGTCCTCAAGTCCATTCTCTACATCTGTGTCTTTATTCCGGTCTTGCCCCTAGGTTGTTCAGAACTTTTTTTTTCTTTTTTTTGATTCCATATATATGTGTTAGCACACGGTATTTGTTTTTCTCTTTCTGACTTACTTCACTCTACATGACATACTCTAGGTTCATCCAAATTACTACAAATAACTCAATTTCATTTCTTTTTATGGTTGAGTAATATTCCACTGTATATATGTGCCACATCTTATTTATCCATTCATCTGTCAGTGTACACTTAGGTTGCTTCCATGTCCTGGCTATTGTAAATACTACTGCAATGAACATTGTAGTACATGAATCTTTTTGAATTATGGTTGTATCAGGGTATATGCCCAAGAGTGGGATTGCTGGGTCATATAGTAGTTCTATTTTTAGTTTTTTAAGGAACCTCCATACTCTTCTCCATAGTGGCTGTATCAATTTACGTTCCCACCAACAGTGCGAGAGGGTTCCCCTTTCTCCACACCCTCTCCAGCATTTATTGTTTGTAGATATTTTGATGATGGCCATTCTGACGGGTGTGAGGTGATACCTCATTGTAGCTTTGATTTGCATTTCTCTAATGATTAGTGATGTTGAGCATCCTTTCATGTGTTTGTTGGCAATCTGTATATCTTCTTTGGAGAAATTCTATTTAGGTCTTTTGCCCATTTTTGGATTGGGTTGTCTGTGTTTTTGGTATTGAGATGCATGAGCTGAGTGTATGCTTCGGAGATCAGGGCTTTGTCCGTTGCTTCATTTGCAAATGTTTTCTCCCATTCTAAGGGTTGTCCTTTCATCTTGTTTATAGTTTCCTTTGCTGTGCAAAATGTTTTAAGTTTCATTAGGTCCCATTTGTTTATTTTTGTTTTTATCTCCATTTCTCTAGGAGGTGGGTCAAAAAGGATCTTGCTGTGATTTACGTCATAGAGTGTGCTGCCTAAGTTTTCCTCTAAGAGTTTTATAGTGTCTAGCTTACATTTAGGTCTTTAATCCATTTTGAGTTTATTTTTGTGTATGGTGTTAGGGAGTGTTCTAATTTAATTCTTTTACATGTAGCTCTCTAGTTTTCCCAGCACCACTTGCTGAAGAGGCTGTCTTTTCTCCATTGTATATTCTTGCCTCCTTTATCAAAGATAAGCTTACCATATGTGCATGGGTATATTTCTGCGCTTTCTATCCTGTTCCATTGATCTATATTTCTGTTTTTCTGTTCCAGTATCATACTGTCTTGATTATTGTAGCTTTGTAGTATAGTCTGAAGTCTGGGAGTCTGATTCTTCCATATCTGTTTCTCAAGATTGCTTTGGCTATTCGGGGTCTTTTGTGTTTCCATACGAATTGTGAAATTTTTTGTTCTAGTTCTGTGAAAAATGCCAATGATAGTTTGATAGAGATTGCATTGAATCTGTAGGTTGCTTTGGGTAGTATAGTCATTTTCACAGTGTTGATTCTTCCAATCCAAGAACATGGTATATCTCTCCATCTGTTTGTATCATCTTTAAATTCTTTCATCAATGTCTTATAGCTTTCTGCATACAGGTCTTTTGACTCCTTAGGTAGGTTTATTCCTAGATATTTTATTCTTTTTGTTCCAGTGGTAAATGGGAGTGTTTCCGTAATTTCTCTTTCAGATTTTTCATCGTTAGCCTATAGGAATGCAAGAGATTTTTGTGCATTAATTTTGTATCCTGCTACTTTACCAGATTCATTGCTTAGCTCTAGTAGTTTTCTGGTGGCATCTTTAGGATTCTGTCTATATATTATCATGTCATCTGCAAACAGTGACAGCTTTACTTCTTCTTTTCCTATTTCGATTGCTTTTATTTCCTTTTCTTCTCTGATTGCTGTGGCTAAAACTTCCAAAACTATGTTGAATAAGAGTGGTGAGAGTGGGCAACCTTGTCTTGTTCCTGATCTTAGTGGAAATGGTTTCAGTTTTTCACATTTGAGAATGATATTGGCTGTGGGTTTATCATATATGGTATTTATTATGTTGAGGTAAGTTCCCTCTATGCCTACTTTCTGGAGGGTTTTTATCATAAGTGGGTGTTGAATTTTGTCAAAAGCTTTCTCTGCATCTATTGAGATGACCATATGGTTTTTCTCCTTCAGTTTGTTAATATGGTGTATCACACTGATTGATTTGCATATAGTGAAGCATCCTTGCATTTCTGGGATAAACCCCACTTGATCATGGTGTATGATCCTTTTAATGTGCTGTTGGATTCTATGTGCTAGTTTTTGTTGAGGACTTTTGCATCTATGTTCATCAGTGATATTGGCCTGTAGTTTTCTTTTTTTGTGACATCTTTGGCTGGTTTCAGTATCAGGGTGATGGTGGCCTCATAGAATGAATTTGGGAGTGTTCCTCCCTCTGCTATATTTTGGAAGACTTTGAGAAGGATAGGTGTTAGCTCTGCTCTAAATGTTTGATAGAATTTGCCTGTGAAGCCATCTGGGCCTGGGCTTTTAATTTTTGGAAGATTTTTCATCACAGTCTTAATTTCAGTGCTTGTGATTAGTCTGTTTATATTTTCTATTTCTTCCTGGTTCAGTATCAGAAAGTTGTGCTTCTCTAAGAATTTGATCGTTTCTTCCAGGTTGTCCATTTTATTGGCATATAGTTGCTTGTAGTAATCTCTCATGATCCTTTGTATTTCTGCAGTGTCAGTTGTTACTTCTCCTTTTTTGTTTCTAATTCTATTGATTTGAGTCTTTCCCTTTTTTTCTTGATGAGCCTGGCTAATGGTTTATCAATTTTGTTTATCTTCTCAAAGAACCAGATTTTAGTTTTATTGGTCTTTGCTATTGTTTCCTTCATTTCTTTTTCATTTTTTTCTGTTCTGATCTTTATGATTTCTTTCCTTCTGCTAACTTTGGGGATTTTTTTTTGGTTCTTCTTTCTGTAATTGCTTTAGGTGTAAGGTTAGGTTGTTTAGTTGAGATGTTTCTTGTTTCTTGAGGTAGAATTCTATTGCTATATACTTCCCTCTTATAACTGCTTTTGCTGCATCCCATGGGTTGTGGGTTGTTGTCTTTTCATTGTCATTTGTTTCTAGGTATTTTTAAATTTCCTCTTTGGTTTCTTCAGTGATCTTTGGTTATTAAGTAGTGTACTGTTTAGCCTCCATGTGTTTGTATTTTTTAGAGATTTTTTCCTGTAATTGATATCTAGTCTCATAGCATTGTGATCAGAAAAGATACTTGATAGTATTTCAATGTTCTTAAATTTACTAAGGCTTGATTTGTGACCCAAGATATGACCTATCCTGGAGAATGTTCCATGAGCACTTGCTAAGAAAGTGTATTCTGTTGTTTTTGGATGGAATGTCCTATAAATATCACTTAAGTCCATCTTGTTTAATGTATCATTTAAAGATTGCATCTCCTTATTTATTTTCATTTTGGTTGGTCTGTCCATTGGTGAAAGTGGGGTGTTAAAGTCCCCTACTATGATTGTGTTACTGTTAATTTCCCCTTTTATGGCTGTTAGCATTTGCCTTATGTACTGAGGTGCTCCTATGTTGGGTGCATAAATATTTACAGTTGTTATATCTTCTTCTTGGATTGATCCCTTGATCATTATATTGTGCCCTTCATTGTCTTTTGTAATAGTCTTTATTTTAAAGTGTATTTTGTCTGATATGAGAATTGCTATTCCAGCTTTCTTTGGATTTCCATTTGCATGGAATATCTTTTTCCATCCCGTCACTTTGAGTCTGTATGTGTCCCTAGGTCTGAAGTGGGTCTCTTGTAGATAGCATATATATGGGTCTTGTTTTTGTATCCATTCAAGCAGTCTATGTCTTTTGGTTGGAACATTTAAACCATTTAGATTTAAGGTAATTATTGATATGTATGTTCCTATTACCATTTTCTTAATTGTTTTGGGTTAGTTTTTGTAGGTCTTTTCCTTCTCTTGTGTTTCTTGCCTAGAGAAGTTCCTTTAGCATTTGCTGTAAAGCTGGTTTGGTGGTGCTGAATTCTCTTAGCTTTTGCTTGTCTGTAAAGGTTTTCATTTCTCCATAGAATCCGAATGAGATCCTTGCTGGGTAAAGTAATCTTGGTTTTAGGTTTTCCCCTTTCATCACTTTAATTATGTCCTGTCACTCCCTTCTGGCTTGCAGACTTTCTGCTGAAAGATCAGCTGTTAACCTTATGGGGATTCCCTTGTATGTTATTTGGTGCTTTTCCCTTGCTGCTTTTAATATTTTTTCTTTGTATTTAATTTTTGAGAGTTTGATTAATATGTGTCTTGGCATGTTTCTCCTTGGATTTTCCTGTATGAGACTCTCTGTGCTCCTGGACTTGATTAACTATTTCCTTTCCCATATTAGGGAAGTTTTCCACTATAATCTCTTCAAATATTTTCTCAGACCCTTTCTTTCTCTCTTCTTCTTCTGGGACCCCTATAATTCGAATGTTGGTGCATTTAATGTTGCCCCAGAGGTCTCTGAGACTGTCCTCAATTCTTTTCATTCTTTTTTCTTTATTCTGCTCTGAAGTAGTTGTTTCCCCTATTTTATCTTCCAGGTCACTTATCCATTCTTCTGCCTCAGTTATTCTGCCATTGATTCCTTCTAGAGAATTTTTAATTTCATTTATTGTGTTTTCATCATTGTTTGTTTGCTCTTTAGTTCTTCTAGGTTCTTGTTAAACGTTTCTTGTGTTTTCTCCATTCTGTTTCCAAGATTTTGGATCATCTTTACTATCATTACTCTGAATTCTTTTTCACGTAAACTGCCTATTTCTTCTTCATTTGTTTGGTCTGGTGGGTTTTTACGTTGCTCCTTCATCTGCTGTGTCTTCTCATTTTGCTTACCTTATTGTGTTTGGGGGTCTCCTTTTCACAGGCTGCAGGTTTGTAGTTCCTGTTGTTTTTGGTGTCTGTCTCCAGTGGCTAAGGTTGTTTCACTGTGTTGTGTACACTTCCTGGTGGAGGGGACTAGTGCCTGTGGTCTGGTGGATGAGGCTGGACCTTTTCTTTCTGGTGCAGCCCAATTTTTTAATGAAAAAAACATTAACCCATCTTTTTTTCAGCACTACAGTGGATTGAGTCTGGTGAAGTTCTCCACATTTTTATGAGGACAAAATGCTATTAAGACATGTTTTGTGAAAGTGTGGCTCCTTTCTTGTCCATATAATTGACGTAATGTGTTGCTCAAGTTTGCACTCTCAGTAGAATTGGGAAGTAAACCGGTCCATTAACGTTACTCCTTTTCTTCCAGTTGTAACACACAGTTCCAGGGTAGAATAGTAACTTCTGGCTAAGCGAGGCCTCTTTGGGGTAGTGGCAGATTTTTACAGGTTTCTCTCCCCTCTCGTTCTCCCAGATGGCAATGCTGCAGGCGGCATCTTGCATGTTATCTCGAGGCCTGGGTCTCTGTCTTAGGGAAACTACTGGACATGCTGGGCTCACGCAGCATTTGGACCCCACTGGGGTCTCCCAGGAGCAAGGGGTGACTTCTAGGGTTTCTCCTAACCAGTCAGATGGCCCCAAACTGACTCTGATGCTCCCAGGCTTCCCATTGCCACACACCACCACGCACAACACTGGTCACCTTATCTTTGATAAAGGAGGCAAGAATATACAATGGAGAGAAGATAACCTCTTCAATAGGTGGTGCTGGGAAAACTGGACAGCTACATGTAAAAGAATTAAATTAGAACACTCCCTAATACCATACACAAAAATAAACTCAAAATGGATTAAAGACCTAAATGTAAGGCCAGACACTATAAAACTCTTAGAGGAAAACATAGGCAGGACACTCTATGCCATAAATCACAGCAAGATCCTTTTTGACCCACCTCCTAGAGGAATGGAGATAAAAACAAAAATAAACAAATGGGACCTAATGAAACTTAAAAACTTTGGCACAGCAAAAGAAACCATAAACAAGATGAAAAGACAACCCTCAGAATGGGAGAAAATATTTTCAGATGAAGCAACTGACAAAGGATTAATCTCCAAAATTTGCAAGCAGCCCACGCAGCTCAATATCAGAAAAACAAGCAACCCAATCCTAAAATGGGCAGAAGACCTAAATAAACATTTCTCCAAAGAAGACATACAGACTGCCAACAAACACATGAAAGGATGCTCAACGTCACTAATCATTAGAGAAATGCAAATCAAAGCTACAATGAGGTATCACCTCACACCCGTCAGAATGGCCATCATCAAAATATCTACAAACAATAAATGCTGGAGAGGGTGTGGAGAAAAGGGAACACTCTTGCCCTGCTGCTGGGAATGTAAATTGGTACAGCCACTATGGAGAACAGTATGGAGGTTCCTTAAAAAACTAAAAATAGAACTACCATACGACCCAGCAATCCCACAATAGGGCATAAACCCTGAGAAAACCATAATTCAATAGGAGTCACGTACCACAATGTTCATTGCAGCTCTATTTACATAGCCAGTACATGGAAGCAGTCTAATTGTCTATCGATAGATGAATGGATAAAGAAGATATGGCACATATATACAATGGAATATTACTCAGCCATAAAAAGAAACAAATTGGGTTATTTGTAGTGAGGTGGATGGACCTAGAGTCTGTCATACAGAGTGAAGTAAGTCAGAAAGAGAAAAACAAATACCATATGCTAATACATATATATGGAATCTAAAAAAAAAAAAATGGTTCTGAAGAACCTAGGGGCAGGACAGGAATAAAGATGCAGACGTAGAGAATGGACTTGAGGACATAGGGAGGGGAAGGGTAAGGTGGGACAAAGTGAGAGAGTGACATGGACATATATACATTACCAAATGTAAAATAGATAGCTAGTGGGAAGCAGCTGCATAGCACTGGGAGATCACCTCCGTGCTTTGTGACCACCTAGAGAGGTGAGATAGGGAGGGTGGGAGGGAGGCGCAAAAGGGAGGACATAAGGGGATATATGTATATGTAAAGCTGATTCACTTTGTTATAAAATAGAAGCTAACACACCATTGTAAAGCAATTATACTCCAATAAAGTTGTTAAAAAAAGGAAAGATACTGAGTAGTTCCCTGAGCGCTACAGTATGTCCTTGCTGATAGTAGTGTGTATATATATGTTAATCCCAAACTCCTAGGTTTTGTTTGTTTGTTTGTTTGTTTTTGCGGCACGCGGGCCTCTCACTGTTGTGGCCTCTCCCGTTGCGGAGCACAGGCTCCGGACGCGCAGGCTCAGTGGCCGTGGCTCATGAACCCAGCCACTCCGCGGCATGTGGGATTTTCCCGGACCAGGGCATGAACCCGTGTCCCCTGCATCGGCAGGCAGACTCTCAACCACTGTGCCACCAGGGAAGCCCACTCCTAGCTTTTTTAAGTGCCCTTTTAAACATGTAATTCAGGTCATGCCACTACCCTGATTACAGTCCTCCAGTTGCATTCCGTTATGCTTAGGTTAGAATCCAAACTCCATCCCATGCCTCCAGGATTCTCCATGTCCCAGCTCCTGCCCATTCTTCTAAACCCACCTCTGCCACTCTCTTTGTGGCTTATGATTATCTAACCACATAGCACCTCCATTCCCTGAACACCTGGAGCACGATCCTACCTTAGATCCCTTGAAGTAGCTATCCCTTCTGTGTGGAATCATCTTGTCCCAATTTTCTCAAGACTGGATCCTTTTTTAAAGAACTATTCAAATGTCAGTGTAAAAAAACTATCATGTCCTCAAAAAGGTACTCCTGAATCACCCAATTTCAGTAGATCTGTTATCTTTATCAATTCAGCATGTATGATTTTTTATAGGACTTACCACACTTAATTTTCTTGCTTATTTGTTGTCACTCTGTCCCTCCTCTACATTAGAATATAATATCATGAAAATAGAGATCCTGTCTAGTTGCTTGACTCCTTTAATGGTGGCATTTAATAAATATGTGAAAAAAAAAAAAAGCAAGGAGTCCCTAGGAATGGAACAGGTATAGCATTTTGAGTTCACAGTCAGTAAAGATTATCCAAATGCTAGATGACTGATTGATGGAAATAATGTACAGGGTTTTTATTTAATTGTTCAGCTAATATTTATTGATCATTTGTTATATATCAGTCACTGTGAAAGGCACATGGTTATACAAAGAGGAGAACATCAGTGACTGCCTGTGCCTGCCCTCCAGGAGTTTACAGTCCAGAGAGGAGGAAGATATGTGAACAAGACCTTACAGGTGCAATGCAATGTGGTATTAGAGCCATACACACGGTGCAATGCCAACTAAAACTAGACTGAAAGAGACAGGGTATAGGGAAACTCATCTGACTCTTGAAAGAAAAAGAGGAATTTTCCCAATAGATTAGGTGTTAAGAAAGCTTTCTAAGTAAGACGGCAGTATAAAGAGAGCATGGTATGTTCTGGAAAGTGTAAAGAGCTTACTATGGCCTTAATGAAGGATATGCAGAGGTGGAGGGAAGAGAAACACATGATGAGAGACAAGACAGTGAGAGGTAGGTAGGAGCCAGATCAGGAAAGGCCTTGTAATGTTTCTGGAAGGAGTTTGGATTTTATCTGGTAGACAGAGAGGAGCCATCATACAATGATCAGATTTTCATTCTGGAAAGATGACCAGAGCAGTAGGGGAACAGTTGCAGAAGGCTGGGATCGGAGGCAGTTTGGAGTTATTTTAACAGATCAGAGATGGTAGAGGCATAAATAGAATCATTTGGAGGACATGGGCACACATAGAAGAAATTTAGCAGGTAATAAAACCAGGGTTTAGGTTGGCTTCCAACTCTGTTATTCAGAAGTTGTTCAATGTTTTAGCAAAAGAAAATAAAATCTACATGTCATCCTTGCTTCCTTTTTTTCTCTCCCAGCCCACATCCAGTTCTTCAACATGTCTTTTCAGTTCTACCTCAGAAGTTATCTTAAATCTCTCCCTTTACATTATCTTTACTCCTACCACCGTACTCCAGGATATCACCAAAATAGGTACCTTTTGTCTTAACTGCAGTAGTTCCTAATTGTCACCTTCTTTCCATTCTAGTCCCCCAGTGGTCCATTCTCCACACAGCAGCTGGAGAGTCCTTCTGAAAAGCAGATCAGACCATGTCACTCCCCTACTAACAATTTTACTTCACATTTAGCGTTAAATCCTAGAGCCTTTCCCTGGTCTGAGATGCAGAGTCTTTGCCTCCTTCTCTGCCCTAATCTCAAAATTAATCTGCAAGTCAGCCTCGTCAGCTTTTCCCATTTCCTTTGTCTGCATTGTTCTTTTTCCAGATCTGTTCATAGTTTTACCTCTTCTTGTCAATCAGGTCTTAACTTAAACACTGCTACTCCTGAGTATCTATAATCCTTTGGGTGTATATAAACTTATATGTGCAGATATTAAATGTCATTTCTCATTGTCATGTAAGATCTTTAAAAGAAAGAATCTTGAGTATCTTATCGAGTACTCAACACAGTGCCTGGAACATAGTAGAATGTGAGTAAACATTTTTGAGAATGAATGAATAAATGAAAGAAAAGAGCCTTTCTTGATGCCTTTAGCTCCCTTCTTCCTGAGAGCAATTTAGGGGAATCCCTCTCCCTTCTTTGTCTGGTTTGCCTTCTTCTTCCAGCCTGAAGTCTCCTCTTACAGCTGAGTGTTCCAGGAGATGCAGGTGGCTTTTGTTTGCAAATGGAAAACTGGCAGTCCTCCCACCTTTCTGTGTTTACAGTGTTTGCATGGAGCGAGGCAGGCCACAGATCTGCTCTAAGCCCGGAGCAGAAGGAGGGGGGGAAGAGAGGGAGATTGTTTTCCTTCAAGACCATGTGGCTTAAGTCTACAACCATGACAACACCACAACCCTGCACTGTTGATTTTCCCAACGTGGTCATGCTAACTGTGATTTAGTTTTCTTCGTTTTTGTTTTTTTTTAATTAATTTATTTATTTATGGCTGTGTTGGGTCTTCGTTTCTGTGCGAGGGCTTTCTCCAGTTGCGGTGAGCGGGGGGCCACTCTTCATCGCGGTGCACGGGCCTCTCACTGTTGCAGCCTCTCGTTGCGGACCACAGGCTCCTGACGCGCAGGCTCAGTAGTTGTGGCTCACAGGCCCAGCTGCTCCGCGGCATGTGGGATCTTCCCGGACCAGGGCTCGAACCCGTGTCCCCTGAATTAGCAGGCAGATTCTCAACCACTACGCCACCAAGGAAGCCCTGTGATTTAGTCTTAAATAGTTCAGTATAGACGTGTGGTCAACGTAGTGTGTGTAAATTAATAACACAATCTCAGGTGTTTTAACACTGGAAGTGCCCCATCCAGGGATCCAACTCTCCAAAGATGTCTAGAAAAATGATTCTAACATCATTATTTAGAACTATATATCTGATGATTCATGGATTAACGGCAGTGATAATAGTATTGCTTTTTATTGGTGAAATGAGTAATAGTGTTCAAAACTTTCAGTTGGCTAGAAAGATGACACAAGCATGCCCTTTCATGATGAAAGCAAGGACCTGAAGTACCTGCCCCACCATGAACGATGCATCCAGCAAGCCCAGCAGCCCAGCATAGCATGCCAGGTGCAGACCTCAGTTTTTCCTAGTCCTGGTGTCCACTGCCCCTTAATGCAGATCCCGGGCATGTGATTCAGGGAGAAAGCAGGCTGATTTCATAATCAGAATATTGTGTGCTGGCCTCAGAGTGAAGCTTTCTCATATAAAGTACTAATGAGAGCAACCAAAAGGCAGAGAACCCAAGCATCACTGAACTTTCGCGGGCAGGATGCATAACGTGTTTGCACCGGCTTCCTAAGAAATGTTTGTGCTGGTGGTAGGGTTTTCTCTGAGAATCATTTCTAATGCAATTTAGTCATGAGGTTGCGGGGAAGGTTGTGCATTGTCAGAAGCTGTCTACATTTACTAAAGAGTCTGTTCCTTGTGAATGGCAAATTGACATAGGTTGCTTCAGAGGACGTGCCCGGCTCTCTCACATCACCCAGAGACCAGTGGTCCACAGGCTTGACTGAGCAGGGCAGCTGCCGTTCAAGAGAGGGCCCGGGGAGAATTGGGCATATGGTGCCTATTGCCTTGCCTGGTCACTGATTAACTGCACATTTAGAAACCTTGCCTGTGAAAACTAGGGGAGGCTGGTTCAAAACAAGCACAGTGCTGTGTACCACAGTGTTACACATTTAAGTCCTCATGGTGACATGGCTTTTATTACAAGAAATCTCAGTGTGGGGCTTCAGCAATACATACACCAAACTTAAGGAGATTTGTGTCTCAGTTTGTAATTTCCTGGTGTCACCAACTTGCTAATGTTGATCTCTGCTTTCCAGTTTGACTTCATTTCTATGCTCGTCCAGTTTTCCTGAACCAGAATTCTCTCATTGCACCATTTCTCAAACTTCTCTGTTCAGGAAAGCAGCCTCCTTCTATTACTAGCTCAACTAGTTTTCTTCTTAGTTGATCCTGAGAAAGTACAAATTTTTAGTATCCTCAGACTGTAGAAAGGGAGAATTATATCTAAAGACCAGCCACTTAGCAAATTCATGTTTTGGTTCATTAAAGCAAATTACAGTTAAAATACAAAAATGTCATATGACCTCTCAAGTTTATATAAGCCTTACCAACATTTTTTAAGAGAGTCAATTTAGCAGAGTGGATAAGAACGACTGTCTGGGAGTGAATCCTGGCTCTGAAACTGACTAGCTGAATGATCTTGGGAAATTTACTTTGCTGTGCTGCAGTCTCCTTACCTGTACAATTGCAAAAATAGTTATAATTCCTTAATGGGGTTGGCTTAATTAAATTTGGTAAGGCCTGAGAAGTGCTTAAAATACTGGCCAAAGCTTGTTTTTTCAAAAATTAACTATTATCTGTATTATCAAGGCCATCCTCAATGATAACTTCGATAAACAGGAACTTTGTTGTAATGGAAAGATTGAAAGGACCCTATTTGCAGCATATCCACCCACCAGCTCTGTGACCTTGAAAAGTGATTTGACCTTTCTAGGCTCAGTCCTCTTATTTATAAAGAAAGGGATTGACCCAGATAATTTCCAAGTTTCCCTGTAATACTAAAATGTTATGATTCTATGACATCGTTCTCCATTCTGAAGTTTAAAGAAAATGCTTTAAAGGAGAGTCTCAAAAGAAGTAATAAAAGTATAAATGGAAAGGAGAGATTGTGTTTAAATGTCTTTGCACTTGGAGTGAGAGCAACTGGGTCCAGGCCTGGCCACTTAGTTGTCCTTTCTAATCCACCCCACCTCTTGCTTTTTAGTTTTCTTTTTGGTCTGATCTGGCTTTTGACAAGCATGTTGGTAGTAACATGAAAAGAATAAAAAGAAAAGCTTTGATTGAGGATAAACAGTTTGCAGGTGGGTTTGATGTGGGTGGGGGTCAGGGTGGTGGAGATGGGGTGTGTGTAGGCAGACATCTTATCCCAAGAAGCCAGAGAGAAAATCCATGTCCAGAGAAAGTAAATACATGAAGTCAGGCCAGTGGTCTTATTAGAAAGGGACCAACTCCTGTACCTCATGGGATTGGGAATGAGAAAGCTGTTATTTATTTTCTTGTTGTGTTAAAAATATGTAACACATGGTAGACAAGAGTTATTCCGGTATAACAAAGAGCTCTCTTTCACCCTATGGTGAACCTATGGATTGGGTTGCCCTCTTCACCTGAGTTCTTGTCTTGCAGCCTTTCCAACTCATCTCTGCCTCAGTGGCCAGTGCTATCTAAAACCAGGCTCCTTCCTGTCCCAGCAAGACAACTCTATTTCTGATTCTTACAGTCCACTTAAAACATGGGCAATAGATCTGAACAGACATTTTCCCAAAGAAGACATGACCAACAGGTGTATAAAAAGATGTTCAACATCATTAATCATCGGGGAAACGCAAATCAGAACCACAAGATATTACCTCACACCTGTTAGAGTGACTGTTTACAAAAAGACAAGAAATAGGGAGTTTTGGCAAGGATATGGAGAAAAGGGATCCCTTGTGTACTGCTGGTGGGAAGGTAAATTTGTGCAACCTCTATATAAAGCAGAGAAACCTCAAAAATTTTAAATTTTTAAACCTCAAAAAAATTTTTTTTGAGCAGAGAAACCGCAAAAAAATTTAAACCTCAAAAAATTAAATACAACTACCATAGATCCAGCAATTCTGCTTCTGGGTATTTATCCAAAGAAGATTAAAACACTAATTCAAAAAGATACCTGCACTCCCATGTTCATTGCAGTGTTATTTACAATAGCCGACATATGGAAACAAGCTAAGTGTTTGTTGGACAGATGAATGGATAAAGGAATTGTGCATATATATATATATAAATATGTGCAATGGGATATTATTGAGCTATAAAAAATAATGAAATCTTGCCATTTGTGACAACATGGATTGACCCCTTAGGCATTATGCTATGTGAAATAGACAGAAATATAAACACTCTATGATCTCTCTTATATGTAGAATCTAAACAACAACAATAAAACAAACTAAGTTCATAGATTCAAAGAACAGATTGATGGTTATAGGAGGTAGGGAGGGGTAGGAGAAATAGGTGAACTGTTTTTATTTTATATTTTCGGTTTAAATAAAGTTAATAAAAATTTTTAAATCTTTGCTTATAAAGTACAAACTATTCCATTTTTAAGTTTTATCTCATATGGGGAAATCCTCCCTTTTCTGAAAAGTGATTCTATTTGCTAAAATACTAAGTGATAAAATAATAAAATGGCCAATTTGATCAGCACCTTACAGACTGTGCATTTACCCCTTCCTCTTGCAGAGGAGTTGGAAACTCTAGAGAGATTCTTCTCAGCAAAGGGACTGTTGTCCAAACTGTGCATGAGGTGCATGAGCTCCAGGAGGGGATGCTCAGTCAGATCCCCGCATTCATCCTGAGCTTGACCCAAAGGCAAGCAGGGTTCTCTGAGCTTCTACTCTCTCAGGGGCATGACGAGAATGTTCCCCACCCCACAGCTGTGTAGTGTAATTTAATGAGAAAAATGAGACACTGTCTGTGAACCTGAGTTATGGACAGAAAACATCCTTCCAATTAGGTGATTATTTCAAGCTCCCAGCTAACTAGGCCTTAATGACCTATTTATAGTTGGAAACAGTTCATCTTTCCTCCAAGAGCTGGAAGTCTCCATCTTTTCATCATCTCTATAACCCTGTGCATTTTTTCTTACTTAAAACGTCCTTAACAATACTCATTCTCTGACTTTTTCTGTACATAAATTGTAATATGTGCTTTTCATTATCATCTTTCATGATCCATAATCCCAGTACTTCTGAGCTTTCCTTTTCATAGCACTTAGTTTGTACACGTATAAAACGTGAGGTAAATGACAGAAGTCAACTGATCTCTTTATATAAAGCTAAATTTCATAAAATATAAATTTAAGTGTTGTGAGGCTTTTGTCAGAAACTGAACTATTGAATAACAGCAACAGTTTTTTGTTGCTGTTTAATGAGGAAGTATATGTGAACTTGACTTACGCATTAGAAAACATCCTTCCAATTAGGTAATTATTTTAAGCTCCCTCCTAAATATGCCTTAATGATCAGCTCTACCTTTATAGTTGGAAATAATTCATCTTTTGATGCTGCTGTTGAAAGAAAACAGGGGATTACTTCTTCCCTATTGACAGCACAGGGGAAGCCCCTCTCTTGGTGTCAGTGTATCTTTGTCCATCGTGGTTCTAGTCCTCTTGCCAAACATGGAAAAAATACTCCAGATGATTATTTTGGAATATTAACAATTTTAAGAGCCATAGACTGCAAAGAGTTGGCCCCGTAAGTAAAGTGTAAAGAGCACTGTAGGTCTGGATTGGGAGGAAGCTAGCATGTTGCTGGTAGCATTACCATACCATGCATGAATCGTACCACACAAATGGCACCATTAACAGCAGCATTCCACCCAGGGGACCCCATATGCCTCTTTGCTCTGTAGGTCATATGCCCTTGCCCTCTAGGCTCAGGAACTGCCTGCTGAAGATGAAAGGGGCAAGTACCCTTAGGGACATAAACACATCAGATGGATTCTACTGATTGCTTGAAAACATAACTCCACCCATGAGTTATTTAATGAGAATTTATCTTCTCATTGTATTCACCATTTGATATTTAGTTTCATTTTGTGGAAAGAAGGTGGGACTAAGTAACTTTTAACTAGAGCTTGTAGAGAGCTTTCAGGGGACCAAGCATTTTCTTAGGCATCGTTTCCTTTAACTTTCACATTATCCCTGTGAGGAAGGTTCTGTTTTTATAATGAGCAAATTGAAATTCAGAGTAAGTAACTTTTCTGTGTTCTCAAACTAGTCAGTCATCAAGCCATCTGTAAAATATATTCAGAAAACAAACCTCTTATTCACTAAATTTTAAAATTGTGATTTTTGTGGAAGATTCTATTACAAAATTAACCAATGTTACACATGTTGTATTAGGGTTCTCCAGAGAAACGGAACCAATAGGATGTGTATGTGTATGCAGTGTGCGCGTATGTGTGTGTGGAGAGAGAGAGAGAGAGAGAGAGAGAGATTTATTATAAGGAATTGGCTTTCACCATTATAGAGGCTCAGAAGTCCCAAGACCTGCAGTTGGCAGTGGCAGAGAGCAGAGCAGACATGTAGTTCCTGTTTGTGTCTGAAAGCCTGAGAACTGGGAGAGCCAGCAGTATACATTCTATTCCAAAAGCCAGCAGGCTTGAGACCCAAGAAGAGCCAGTGTTTCAGTGTAAATCTTAAGACCAGAGTCCTAGCTCTAGGCAGTCAGGCAAGAGGAGTTCCATCTTACTCAGTATTTTTGTTCTATGCATGCTTTCAACTGACTGGATGAGTCCCGCCCACATTAGGGAGAACAATCTGCTTTACTCAGTCTACCAATTCAAATGTTAATTTCATCCACAGACACACCCAGAATAATATTTGACCAAATGTCTGAACGTTCCATGGCCAGTCAAGTTGACACATAACATTAACAGTCACACCGGTGGTATATGGTTCTTTGGCAGTCGGCACTGGTGTTTGTTGACTACCTACGCTGTGCTCAGCTCCTTGCCACTGGAAAAGACTGAAGCAGAGCAAAGCACAATGTATCTACCCTGGAGGAATTGGAGAAAACAGGGCTGATCTCATCATAAAATGGTCTTTGGGCCTCTAGAGACGTGCTGTCCATTAAAATTAGAGGATGAGCCACAAACACGAGCCATGAGTATCATTTTAGATTTTCTAGCAGCTACATGTTAAAAAGGTAAATTTCTTTTTAATTAATTAATTTATTTATTTTTGTCTGTGTTGGGTCTTCGTTGCTGTGCGCAGGCTTTCTCTAGTTGTGGCGAGCCAGGGCTACTCTGTTGAAGTGTGCAGGCTTCTCATTGCAGGGCTTCTTTTGTTGCGGAGCACGGGTTCTAGGCACGGGGGCTTCAGTAGTTGTGGCGTGCGGGTTTAGTTGCTCTGCGGCATGTGGGATCTTCCCGGATCAGGGCTCGAACCCGTGTCCCCTGCATTGGCAGGTGGATTCTTAACCACTGCACCACCAGGGAAGCCCAAAAAGATAAAATTTAAAACTATATTTTATTTTACCCAGGATTCCAAAATGTTATTATTATAATATGTAATCAACATGAAAATTATTGAGATATTTTACACTCTATTTTTTGGACTGAGTTTTGAACAGTGTGTATTTTGCAGCCACAACATATCTCAATTCAGTGTGCTCAATTATGTGCTCTGTAGCCACATAAGACTAGGGCTGCTGAACAGGCAGTGCATCCACAGTGTCTGCTGTGAATGCTCTGTCTCATATATCTTATCACACTGTGTTATGGTCTGAGAACCAAGTAACTGAGAGTTTGGGGAAAGAACCTATTTGGAGGATTTGCTATAACACAAGGGAGGTCTAAATGATAGTTCTCAGGACAAAGCTGTCTAGGAAAATCAGACCTGGATCATCAGTTGCTCTAGATCCACAAACTGTCAGAACTACATGGTTACAAGGTTATCTACTTTTTCTGAACCAGAATAGACTGGTTCTTGGCTAAGCTGCTCCTAGATATTTCTTCTTATTCTGCATTACTCATGTCACTTCCCTCCCAAGTCACATTTACTGTCCCATGCCAAATGAGGAACTCCTTGGGCCTGGGAGAGTATAGACTGGTGTAGAAAAGAATAAGCCAAATCACACTTTCCATGAGTTTCTTATACTGCAAAACAACCAAGGGTGAGAATACTCTAGTATCGTAAGATTTTGCTAACTGATTCCCATCAAATGTACATAATATGCATTCCTCGCACTTACACTTCCCACCAGCAGCCCCCCTTTAAGTAAAGATCTGTAGTTTCCCCTGAGGATGCCTTATACATCCCCACATCATACCTTTAAGGTAATATGAGAATTCCATTTCTGGTCCACCTCTCTCCTTGTCCCATTTGGGTTACTGCTTTCAAGATGCTACCCAAGCACTCTTCCCTCTTTCTTTCTTAATGAGGCTTTCCCAGGCATACTTTCATGTGAAGGCTTCTCTGTGTCTATTTGCCACCCACCCCCATTCTTTACAGGCTGAGTCTTTTCCAGCTCATGGAACTGCCCTTGGTGATGGTTTTTTTTTTTTTTTTTTTTTTTTGCGGTACGCGGGCCTCTCACCACCGTGGCCCCTCCTGCCGCGGAGCACAGGCCCCGGATGCGCAGGCTCAGCGGTCATGGCTCACGGGCCCAGCCGCTCTGCAGCATGTGGGATCTCCCCAGACCGGGACATGAACCCGTGTCCCCTGCATCGGCAGGCGGACTCTCAACCACTGCGCCACCAGGGAAGCCTGGTGATGGTATTTTTGTGTGTGTATCAGTTTGAGGGTGGACGATGTCACTGATATTACATATCAAGGGAAAAATCACCTCAACTCTCAAGAAACCAGGACCCCCCAAAAGTAGTAGCTGACCCTGAATTTTGAGATAGAATAGATTTAGAACCCAGTGCTCATTGTTCTATAGTGGTGATTTTCTTAGAACATAATATTGATTAATAAAGCAGAGAATAAGTTTGGTTTTTTAAATCCCCTTTGTCCTCTTAGATAAAAATTATTTTATTTTCCCTGAGAAAACAGGATTCCCTAAGTAGTGATTAAACGGTTTCCCCCTTGAGGAGAAAAAGGAATTTCATATCCTGTTAATATTATAAAGTCAATTGTTATTAATATTATTAAAGTCAGACTAAGTTATATAAATTGTAGCTAATTTGGGCACTTGGATCTAGATGCAAGGTTTTGAGTCAATTTATAGTTATTTTTTCTTGATGTGGGAAACCAGTGTTTCTTTTTCTCTCTTCAGAAGGTTTTATGACCATTGTTTCTTTGTGGGAGAATGTTACATCCTTTGCAAGGAGCTCTCTCCCAGGCCGTGCCAGAATACCTGAAATACCACTTCCCTCTGACCCCACCCTCAATACTTCCTACTTGATGCTTCCCAGATCACCTCGTTTGCTCCCTAAATCGCACGTTGTGTACGCTGGCACTCACCAAAACTCATGCATCTTGCCAAACCGCCTAAGCCAAATCAGAGGAAAACGCAAAGAACTGATGAATAGAGAAACATGTCCAGTCCAATGAGCCAATTCATTTTTTGTGCATTCGCTTGCCTTTCTTCATTTTTCTAATTTCTGTCACCAGCTTTTATTATTCATGTACATCTTTATGGTTATTATCCTTTCTATGTAGAATTTCTAGAATTGGATTCCAATTCTCCTTTCCTAAAATTATCCAATGTCTTATACAAAAAACAAGAAAAATGGACCATAGAGCTGCAGAGCTAAATGTGATAGCATCTCTCGACTTCTCCCTTACCAGCCTTTTATTTCTACAGTTTGGGCTCCATAGGTTCATATGAAACCACCTTTGTGCAAAGACAAACTTGACTCCTTTTACTTTTCCACAGGAGGGGTCAGGGCTTGTGTACGTGATGCTTGAACCAAAACAGCAGAGGCAGTGGGTCATGATCAGTGGTGCCTCCTGGGGAGCTGGGGACTTAAAAGACCAGAACCACTCTGCAGAATCTAGCCTGAGGTTCTAAGACCAGGTCTCAGGGGTCATTCCTCTGCCAGATAGAATCAGTTGATCTAGTCCCTGCCAAGCAGCTCTTGTTGATGGTGCTGCCAAACCAGACGACACTGGCTTATTTTAGTTTTACTATCTCAGAGCTCAAGGTGAGGAATTCAACTCAAGGACATGAATGCAGCACAGAAGGGCTGTTCCCATTGGCTGGGCAGAAGGTGCAGAATAGAAAGGAGAGGCAAGTCATCCTCTCTCAGTCTTCCAAACGTCTGTGGGGTTCTCTACGGATCCCCAGACACTGGAGGCACACGGGACCCTCCAATTGACAAGGTTTGCCCTCGTGTCACAAGCCCATCCATAAAGCTTTGAAAACTTTACGGGCTTCTCTTACAAGCTCTTTTTTTTTTTTTGCGGTACGCGGATCTCTCACTGCTGTGGCCTCTCCCATTGCGGAGCACAGGCCCCGGATGCGCAGGCTCAGTGGCCATGGCTCACGGGCCCAGCCGCTCCGCGGCATGTGGGATCTTCCCGGACCGGGGCACGAACCCTCATCCCCTGCATCGACAGGCGGACTCCCAACCACTGCGCCACCAGGGAAGCCCCAACAAACTCTTTTTTGTAAGATATAACTGCATGTACAGAATACTCTCTTTTCTTTAATATGTCTCTTCTTGTCATTCAGGTTTCTCCAAGGAATTGGAAGGCATATTCTACACATACACAAACTGGATCTCAAATGCTCAGTTTTCTGCTCATGTTTTCTGATTATTTTGTATTGTCTGTGACTATATGACCGAAAGTTATGGCCTACACTTAACCACATAAGGTTCTCTAAAGGCATTTAGCATGATGTAAGTTTCAATTAATTTTTCTAGTCTCCTTTCCTAACCTCCAAACCAACTCTATCAGCTTCACACATGGACTTTGCTGAAGGGGACACACTTTCTCTCCAGTTCTTAGCTCAGACTTTTTTACTTGCTAGCTGATTGATGAAGTCAAAAGTTTTCTCCCAGCGGTTCTTAACTCTTTTTTTTATGCAGGTCACAGACCCACTCTAGATCTGCTGAATGTTATACACCCACTCCTCATATAACTACACATGCAAACAAATTCATACTTGCAGGTTATTATGACTCTATGATCTCTATCCATGAATCCCAGGTCCATCCATGAACCCCAGGGCTAGGATCTGGTGACTGTAAGAAAGTCTTACCTCCCAGTGAAAATGAAAATCTGCCCAACATATGGCAAAATATAAAGAGACAATTTTCATAGTGGAAAATAATTTGATTGCTTCAGATCTTATTTTAGCAACAGTGAAAGTAATAATTCTTATTATTTAATCAGTCTGGATAGGAATATCCACATATTAATTTAACTAAAGAAGAAAAAGAATAAAACTGAGGGTCAGTATTAGACTTTTCCATAATGGCATATGTAGAAGTTATTTTTCTGGTTAATTTTGATTCACTTTCCCCCCTGCATAACTCTAGGCTGTTCATAAGAAACATGTTAATCGACCAGGAATTAAATGGCTCTTCTTTGGCCTTAATATTTTGAGTGTTTCTGCTATTTTAAAAGTGTCTGATCCAAACAATTTTACCCTGCAACTTACTTTTTATTTCTATTGAGACAGGAAACAGTTTATAGTAATTGTTGGCTATGTGAAGGGTCATAATAATCATATGAGCTCTTATTCAAATTGTAAGGTACTTCTGTTGTCTCATAACTTCAAGCAAATCAGCCTGTGCAGAGCAGTTTGCTTTAGCTATATAACATGTTGAAAATATGGATAATAACCCTTACGTTTACATCAAATTTTAGTCTTCGAGACAAGAATATGATAACATATTATAAAAACTGATTTATTTGGCCTCAGCATTCTCTGGTCTTATTAATACATTTGAAACCACTAATACAAAAACAGTTTATGTGTATGAAGCTGAAGCACAATGGGAATCATTCAGTTATATTCACAAATGTTGTATATGTGTCATGTTTTACTCTCAGTATTTGAAAGTTGGCAATTTATGTTTGCTAGATCTGATAAGCCTGTACTCAGAACACTTTGTAACAGGTTTACTATTAAATAAATTTCATAGACAGTGTAAAAACTTAAAAATACAGAAAAACACAAGGAAGGAAATTAAAAGTACCAATAATCCTATCCTCAGGGTCTATATATAATGAGAGTGGTTTCTCTCCATAGGGAAGTTTAACCTCTATCATGATAGCAGGAATTTTTAATCTTCAGTCATCTATCATGTTGTCTTATGCTTTATCCTTTTCATTGGAATGTGATCATCCTTTTCTAATTGTACTACTTTTGTTGAGTTTTGGTAACAAGGTTTATGTTAGTCTTATAAAAGAAGAAGGAGCCCAGGAGAGGCATATCTTCTTTTTCCTATTCTCTAAAAGACTTTGTGTAAGATTAGATTTTTTTAAATACCTTTGATAGAACTTGCTGGAGAAGCCATGTGAACCCATAGGTTTCTTTGTGGGAAAGTTTTATTGGACTTAATAAATGGATTCAATTTAATTTCTAATTACATTTTAGTGAATAAATATTTATGCTTACTTCATACTTCCAATATCAGCCTGTGTTGCTTCTATGAATTTAATCTATTACTCTTTGCATTCAAGATTTTCTTGTTTGTCTTTATTTTCTGCAGCTTCATTCTGATGTATCTAGTTATGGATTTGCTTTTACTCATCCTATAAGTGTTTTTTTAAGTTTATTGAATAAATACTGCTTTCTTTCATCAGTCTGAATTCAAATATCAGTTCACTTTATACACTGCTTCTTTCCTATTCTTCTAGAACTCAAATTAATGTATGTTAGACTATGTCTTTTAATGTCTCTTATCCTGGCCAATATGTCTCATATTTTTGTCTCCCTACACTTCATTCCAGCTGGTTTCTTCTAATCTATATTCTAGTTTATTAATTTTCTCTTTAGTGGTGTTAAACCCATCTACTGAGTTCTTAATTTTATTATTGTGTTGTTCAGTTCTACAACTTCCAGTTAATTTTCAAATCTTTAGTGTCACATTTTACTTTTTCCAATTGCTTATTATAATACTTAAATTCAGCTTATATCTTATTGATCATAGTAACTATAACTACATTACTTTATACATCTGGTAATTCATAAATAGGGATTTTGTTTCTGTTTATGGTTTGTGCTGATTTAACTATCACCATCTTTCTTTGTGTTGTATAGTCTTTTATTGTTTGCTGAAATTTTTATTTGAAAAATTATTTGGGGGAAATAATTTGAGACAGAATATATCTTCAACCAGAGGAGAATTTGCTTTTAAATGACAGGTACCTAAGAGTGAGAGCAGTCTTGGATCAAGGCTTAGGGATTTTCTGTACTACCTCGTTGACCTGCCAGAGTGCCTTAACTTAAGAGTACAACCCCTAAGTGTCCCTACCATAAATAGAGTAGATGCTACATTAGGTTTCTACCTTTGGTGGGTACTAAATTCAGACTCATCCTTTCAGCTCCTGAAATTTCCATGAAAGATCTACTTGCCTTTAAGCCCTTAACCCCAGAATACGCAAATTGGTATAAAAGTGACAGCCAGGGAAGAGGGAATATTCTTCAGGGTGTTTACTCCTGACACCTTCAGCACCCTAAACCTTGCTCCCTTCTCAATTTCAGGAACTCCACCTCTCAGATGCTTCACCTATATAGGTGAGTGTCCCTGGAAAGAAGGTCTCTAGTCAATCTCTTTTTGTGTTATCCTCTCAACAAGAAATTCCGTAATATCTTGTTGGGTCTTTGATGTTAATTAAAATCTTTTCTGGCTTTTTCATCAAATGGTTTAGTGGTCTTCAACGAAGTGGTAGTGCAGATGACCTAGTCTGCCATTATCACAAGTGGAAGCCTCTGTGTATGCTTATGTGTGTGTGTATAATAATTAGATTTCTTTTAAAAACTCATTTCTAGTACCAGTCTATTTCAGTACAAGATGTTTCTCCTGGTGGCAACTCGTTATTCTCCTTTTACATTGTGAGTTTCCATCATGTCTGATGATTTTTCATTGGTCACTCATATTGAAAGATCTAGACAGTTGAGTACTGGCGACTGATGAAGTCTCCATTTGCAGTCCTGTTGCCTTCATCACTATAGTTTGAAGCATTGCTGGGTGTATTGGATGAAAATAGGTTGGCATGCCCCATTGTGAGACAGTGTATTCACTGCATGGATTTATGGATGAACTTCACCCCCACACTTTGGACAGTTATACCAGCAGTGGGCAGAGAAGTGACATTTTCCATGTTCAGCACTAACTTGCATTATAAGAGATAAGTTGGTATTTCCCTGTATATTGCTTTCAAACTTATGGTTTCCACAGGCCTTTGAAGACTGTTAAGAGCATGGGCACTGAAGCCACACTACCTGAGTTCTGACTTATTAGTTATGTAATCTGGGTCAAGTAATTTATTCTCTCTATATTTCATTTTTCTAATCACTTAAGTGGGATAATAATAGTACCTACCTAATTGAGTTACTATGAGAAGTAAATGAATTAATATATGTAAAACAATTAGAGCAATGCATGGCATTTAAGTAGTAAATGCTCAATAAATGTTGACTATTACCATGTCCACATGTAAGCTTTTAACACATAGGTTTAAAACTCCTTTTCCTTTATTTTCCATTGCTAGATATCATGACTTATGTGAGATCATTCCAAATATTTATTACAAAACTTTTCCATCCAACTCTTTTGCTGTTAGTTATGTAAAACTCCTTTTCTTTATCAATGTCTAAAACAGACCAAAATATTTAACTTCCTTAGACAATTAGAGTAACCTGAGCACCACAATTCTAGATCTTTCTAGATAACAGAAAAATTTCTGGTTTTAATTTACAATTTTATGTCAAATTATTATATTCTAAAATATTCTCTTCAAATTTCTTTATTGTTAGCTTTTGTTAATAAAGTTACATTTAATCAATTAGATACTTGGCACTTGGAAGTTTTGCTGTTCAAAAGAAATGATCTCATTTTGGTGTCTAAAACAAAGGGTATAATTTGTAGTAAGTAGGGCTTTCCTCGTCTTCTGATGGTAAGAAAGTTGAAGCCTGGAAACTTTAAATAACTTATTTAGTTAGAAGCAAATAAATGTGTTAAAAACTCTAGTTGAAAAGGTAGACAACATCCATAATCAGATGAGTCATTTCACCAGAGATGGGGATTATAAGACATAACCAGATGGAAATGCTAGAAATTACATAAGGACGTAATTAAGGTTAAATGAGGTCATAATGGTAGGGGCTCTGATTCAATAGGATTAGTATCTTTATAAGACACAAGAGAGTGGTGTCTTATCTACATGTACATGCACTGTGAAAGCCCATGTGAAGACATAGTGAGAAGGAAGTTGTCTACAAGCCAGGCAGAGAGCCCTCACCAGGACCTGAACTGGCCAGCACCTTGATCTGGGACTTTTAGCTTCCAGAACTGTGGGAAAAATAAACTTCTGTTGTTTAAGCCACCCAAGACTTTTTGTTGTTGTTGTTGTTATGGCAGCCTGAGCAGACTCACACAGTTGGGTAGAAGTTATAGATAATTCCAATTAGGAGAGAAAATCTGAACAAATGCATGGAAGAAAGGATAAGGGTAGTCTGTGAGGGTATGTGCAAGTGGATTAGCATTGCTAGAACATTGAAACAAGACTGTGATAAATGAGGAAGAATGGCAATAATGAATAAGTAATAATAAATAAATTAGATCATTTCATGCAAGTCCTTAAATTCCATACTAAGGAACCTGGATTTTGTCCTAAAAAGCAGATGAGATTTAAGTAGTGAATTCACAAGATGACATTTATGGGATTTTTAAAATTATTTTTAATCAACAGCTGTAGGTCATGTGAATGATGAATTTTTTGTGGACATAAATTGAGGGAGAGGAGATCATTAGGAAGTGTTCTAGTCTTCCAGATAACAAATGATAAAGGCTTAAACTACTACACTGGAGGTAAAGATGGAAAGAGCTGAAATGGATCTAAATACTCTTGTGTATGTAAAATAACATCTCAGTGTTCTCCTTGAGGTAAAATTTAAGAGAAAGAGAGATGTAAGGGATTCTTTGCAGGCAGAGATGGATCCCAGTTTTTAAGGGCCTGAAGCATAAACAATTTAAGGGATTCTCTTTAGGGAAAACAATGCAAAATTATAAAATAAAAATCCTCCTCCAATTTGACTCCATGATAAATTCATCTCCACTGGCAGATTTTATGCTTGAATGTCAGGGTAGATCTTGTGCCATCAACTCTGCTAACATTCATAGGGAAAGGGCACAGTTAAGGAGGAAGACAGTGAATGGGTTTTGGTCATCCCCATGTAGACATCAGAAGCAGTTAGAAATGTTTGAAAGTATGCCAATATAATAGTCTGAATTTTTTGAAATCTGAATTTCAAGAATAAGTATACTAATTTAGGAGTCATCAGAGAATAAGTAGAAGTTAAAACTAAGAAAAAGAATTAGATCATCTTGAGAAGATATGAAGACTGATTAAAAAAATGGGTACGAAATTCTGAGGAGCACTAACATTTTAGTGTGGGCAGAGACTCAATGAAAGAACAGTAACATTTTAGTTCAGTGGTCTAGATAATAGACCACTGAACAACAGCAGTGGTGAAGGGAATTTGAGGGGAGGAATGTTGTTTCAGAGATTTTAGTTGACAAAGAAGACTAGAACAATTTGACAACGGAGGATGAAAAAGAAGAGTGGGATAAGGATGATAATGAGTTTGAAGTGCTTGGGCAAGTTGAGTAGATGAAATTGCCTTTTACTAATATGGGAAGTCATTCAGAAGAACAGATTTAGAAGATATGAAATTTTTTGAAATGACTCCAGAATGTCAGAGATGTCTATTAGCAGTTGAAAATACATCCAACAGTTGCTGGCTTTGAGCTAGATATTATCCTTGCCTTTATTTTCCAAAGTAAAGGGAAAAAGTTCCAAAATGTTGTATCACTTGTCTAGTGTTATATGTTAACCGGTGCTCCCATAAGAAGGTGACCTCAGAATCATCAGTCAATCCATGGTATTCTAAGATTTGAGTGGGGACAGTTACTCCAAGAATATTCGGAAGATGCCCACAGACAGAATCCTAGAGAATACTAAGGGTCAAGAGAATAGAGGATAAAAGCCAACCTAAGAGGCTTTGCTCTCTATTCCTCTCTTCCATCACTTATGGCAAGCACCAAGTTGCTTTCTGTCTCTAGATTTACATATTCTGGATATTTTATACAAATGATATTATACAATATGTGACCTATCGAGTCTGGCTTCTTTTACTTAGCATAACATTTTTGAAGTTTAGCCAAGTTGTACCATGTATCACTATTTCTTTTTAATGGCTGAATAATATTCTGTTCTGTGTCTATACCACAATTTATTTATCTATTCACCTATTGATGGACATATGGGTTGTTTCCACCTTTTAGTTATTAAAATAGGGCAACTGTGAGCATGTAAATATTATTTGTTTGGATACCTGTTTACAAATATTTGGGGTATATACCTAGGAGAATTGTTGGTTCATGTAACAATTCTTTGTTTAATTTTTTGAGGATTCACCAAATGATTTCCACAGTGAGTGAACCATTTTACATTTCCACCAGTAATGTATGAGTTTTCTAATTTCTTCACATCCTTGCCAACACTTCTTATATCTGTTTGCTTGTTTATTTGATAACCACCCTTGTGGGTGTAAGGCGGTATCTCATTATGGTTTTGATTTGCATTTCCCTTATGACTAATGATGTTGAGTATCTTTTCATGTGCTTGTCAGCCATTTGTATATCTACTTTGGAGAAATTTCTATTCAAGTCTTTGTTCATTTTTTTAGTTGCCTTGTTTTTCTTTTTTTATTGAATTGTACATGTTTTTTGTATTTTGAAGACTAAACCCTTATCAGATATGTGATTTGTAAATATTTTCACCCAATCTGTAGTTTGTTTTTTCACTTTCTTGATAATGTCCTTTGATGCACAAAACAAATTGATGAAGTCCAGTTTATCTATTTTTTTCTTTTGTTGTTTGTGTTTTGGTGTCAATCTAAGAATCTATTGCCAAACCAAGGTCATAAAGACTTACTCCTAGGGACGTCCCTGGCAAGCCAGTGGTTAAGACTCCATGCTTCCAATACAGGGGGTATGGGTTTGATCCCTGGTCAGGGAACTAAGATCCCACATGCCATGCGGCCAAAAAAAAAAAAAAAAGAAAAAAAATTTTTTCTAAGAGTTATATGACTTTAGTTGTTAATTTAGGTCACTGATTCATTTTTAGTTAATTTTTATATATAGTATGGGGAAGGGGTCCAACTTCTTTCTTTTACATGTAGATATTACTATACAGTTACCCTATTACCATTTGTTGAAAAGACTGTCCCTGTCCCCATTAAATGATCTTGGTACCCTTGTTGAAAATCACTTGGCCAGAGAGTAAGGATTTATTTCTAGACTCTCAGTTCTGTTTCATTGGTTTATATATTTATGCTTATTATAGAACCACACTGTTTTGATTACTTTAGCTTTGTAATAAGTCTTGAAATAAGGAGTGAATCCTCCAAATTTGTTCTTTTTTAAGATTGTTTTGACTATTTAACCAGTTTCAAGATTAACTTGAAATTTCATATGAATTTAAGAATTAGCTTTTCTATTTCTGTGAAAAAGGCTGACGGAATTTTGAGAGAATTGCTTTGAATCTGTAGATCACTTTGGGTAATATTGCCATCTTAACAATATTAACTCTTCAAATTCATGAATATAGGTTATCTTTCCATTTGCTTAGATTTTTAAAAAAGAAAATTTCCTTCAACTTTCTTACAGTTTTCAGTGTAAAAGTGTTTCACGTCTTTGGCTAGGTTTATTCCTAGGTCTTTTATTCTTTTGAATACTACTGTAAATAGAATTATTTTCTTAATTTCCTTTTTGGATTATACATTGCTGGTGTATAAAACACACCTGATATTTTGTGTTGATCTTGTATCCTGCAACTTTTCGAATTTGTTTATTATTCATAAGGATATTGGCTAATAGTTTTCTTATCTTGTGATATTTTTGTCTGGCTTTGGTATCAGGGTAATACAGGCCTCACAGAATGAGTTAGGATGTATTCCTTCCTGCTCTATTATTTTGGAATAGTTTGAGAAAGATGGATGTTAATTCTTCTTTATATGTTTGATAAGAATCACTAGTGAAGCTCAGTCCTGGACTTTTCCCTGTTGGACGGTTGATTACTGATAAAAATCTCTTGATGTAGGTGTATTCAGATTTTCTATTCTTCTCAAATCAGTTTTGATAATTTGTGTATTTCTAGAAAATTTTATTTCTCTAGGCAATCTAATTTGTGTACAATTGTTTATAGTATTCTCTTATAATCCCTTTTATTTCTGTAAGGTCAGTAGTAATATTCCCACTTTCATTTCTGATTTTATTTTTGTGCATCTCTCTTCTATTTTTAGAAGTAAGTCTAGCTAAAGTTTATCAATTGTTGATCTTTTTAAAGAATCAATTTTTGGTTTCATTGATTCTATTATTTTGCTGTTCTTTACTCCATTGATCTCTACTCTTACCTTTATCATTTACTTCCTTCTGCCAGCTTTGACTTTAGTTTGCCCTTCTTTTTCTAATTCCTTGAGGTATAAAGTTAGATTATTGATTTGAGAATGTTTCTTTTTGTTAATGTAGGCATTTACAGCTATACATTTCTTTCTGATCACTGCTTTTGCAGCATTCCATAAATTTTGGTAATGTATTTTTGTTTTCCTTTGTCTCTATTTTCTGATTTTTCTTGTGATTACTTCTTTGACCTATTGATTATTTGAGTGTGCTTTTTAATTTCTGCATACTTATGAATTTTCCAGTTTTCTTTCTGTTATTGACTTCATTCTATCGCTTTTAGAAAAGATAATTTGTATGATTGCAACCTTTTAAATTTATTGAGAGTTGTTTTCTGGCTCTATCCTGGAGAATGCTTCATGTGCACTTGAGAAGAACGTGCATTCTGTTATAACCATGTTTCTGTGCATAAAATAAGATATATTGGATTATAATGGAAAACAGTTCAGTTATTAAAATATCTGCAAATGTTATCGTATAGAAATATGTGAGATTTTTAATTAAAACAGTGAATAAGGTACCATAATCTCAAAGTAGTAATGCATATAAACAATATTTTAAGATACCTACATAATCTAATGTGATATAAAAATACCTATCATTTGGTGACAAAGTTGTAGGTTCTTTTTTACATCTTTATTGGAGTATAATTGTTTTATAATGGTGTGTTAGTTTCTGCTTTATAACAAAGTGAATCAGTTATACATATACATATGTTCCCATATCTCCTCCCTCTTGCATCTCCCTCCCTCCCACCCTCCCTACCCCCCATCCAGGTGGTCACAAAGCACCAAGCTGATCTCCCTGTGCTATGCAGCTACTTCCCACTAGCTATTTTACGTTTTCTAGTATATATATGTCCATGCCACTCTCTCACTTTGTCACAGCTTACCCTTCCCCCTCCCCATATCCTCAAGTCCATTCTCTAGTAGGTCTGTGTCTTTATTCCCGTCTTACCCCTAGGTTATTCATGACATTTTTTTTCTTAGATTCCATATATATGTGTTAACATATGGTATTTGTCTTTCTCTTTCTGACTTGCTTCACTCTGTATGACAGACTCTAGGTGCATCCACCTCACTACAAATAACTCAATTTCATTTCTTTTTATGGCTGAGTAATATTCCATTGTATATATGTGCCACAACTTCTTTATCCATTCATCCAATGATGGACACTTAGGTTGTCTCCATCTCCCAGCTATTGTAAATAGAGCTGCAATGAACATTTTGGTACATGACTCTTTTTGAATTATGGTTTACTCAGGGTATATGCCCAGTAGTGGGATTGCTAGGTCATATGGTATTTCTATTTGTAGTTTTTTTAAGGAACCTCCATACTGTTCTCCATAGTGGCTGTACCAATTCACATTCCCACCAGCAGTGCAAGAGTGTTCCCTGTTCTCCACACCCTCTCCATCATTTATTGTTTCTAGATTTTTTGATGATGGCCATTCTGACTGGTGTGAGATGATATCTCACTGTAGTTTTGATTTGCATTTCTCTAATGATTAATGATGTTGAACATTCTTTCATGTGTTTGTTGGAAATCTGTATATCTTCTTTGGAAAAATGTCTATTTAGGTCTTCTGCCCATTTTTGGATTGGGTTGTTTGTTCTTTTGTTATTGAGCTGCATGAGCTGCTTGTAAATTTTGGAGTTTAATCCTTTGTCAGTTGCTTCATTTGCAAATATATTCTCCCATTCTGAGGGTTGTCTTTTGGTCTTGTTTATGGTTTTCTTTGCTGTGCAAAAGCTTTTAAGTTTCATTATGTCCCATTTGATTATTTCTGTTTTTATTTCCATTTCTCTAGGAGGTGGGTCAAAAAGAATCTTGCTGTGATTTATGTCATAGAGTGTTCTGCTTATGTTTTCCTCTAAGAGTTTGATACTTTCTGGCCTCACATTTAGGTCTTTAATACATTTTGAGTTTATTTTTGTGTATGGTGTTAGGGAGTGTTCTAATCTCATACTTTTACATGTACCTCTCCAGTTTTCCCAGCACCACTTATTGAAGAGGCTGTCCTTTCTCAACTGTACATTCCTGCCTCCTTTATCAAAGATAAATTGACCATATGTTCGTGGGTTTATCTCTGGGCTTTCTATCCTTTTCCATTGATCTATATTTCTGTTTTTGTGCCAGTACCATACTGTCTTGATTACTGTAGCTTTGTAGTATAGTCTGAAGTTAGAGAGCCTGATTCCTCCAGCTCCGTTTTTTGTTCTCAAGACTGCTTTGGTTATTCAGGGTCTTTTGTGTTTCCATATAAATTGTGAAGTTTTTCGTTCTAGTTCTGTGAAAAATGCCAGTGGTAGTTTGATAGGGATTGCATTGCATCTGTATATTGCTTTGGGTAGTAGAGTCATTTTCACACTGTTGATTCTTCCAATCCAAGAACACAGTATATCTCTCCACCTATTTGTATCATCTTTAATTTCTTTCATCAGTGTCTCATAATTTTCTGCATACAGGTCTTTTGTCTCCTTAGGTAGGTTTATTCCTAGATGTTTTATTCTTTTTGTTGCAATGGTAAATGGGAGTGTTTTCTTAATTTCACTTTCAGATTTTTCATCATTAGTGTATAAGAATGCCAGATATTTCTGTGCATTAATTTTGTATCCTGCTACTTTACCAAATTCATTGATTAGCTCTAGTAGTTTTCTGGTAGCATCTTTAGGATTCTCTATATATAGTATCATGTTATCTGCAAACAGTGACAGCTTTACTTCTTCTTTTCCAATTTCGATTGCTTTTATTTCCTTTTCTTCTCTGATTGCTGTGGCTAAAACTTCCAAAACTGTGTTGAATAAGAGTGGTGAGAGTGGGCAACCTTGTCTTGTTCCTGATCTTAGTGGAAATGGTTTCAGTTTTTTCACCATTGAGGACGATGTTGGCTGTGGGTTTGTCATATATGGCCTTTATTATGTTGAGGAAAGTTCCCTCTGTGCCTACTTTCTGCAGGGTTTTTATCATAAATGGGTGTTGAATTTTGTCAAGAGCTTTCTCTGCATCTATTGAGATGATCACATAGTTTTACTCCTTCAATTTGTTAATATGGTGTATCACGTTGATTGATTTGCGTATATTGAAGAATCCTTGCATTCCTGGAATAAACCCCAACTTGATCATGGTGTATGATCCTTTTAATGTGCTGTTGGATTCTGTTTGCTAGTATTTTGTTGAGGATTTTTTCATCTATGTTCATCAGTGATATTGGCCTGTAGTTTTCTTTCTTTGTGACATCCTTGTCTGGTTTCGGTATCAGGGTGATGGTGGCCTCGTAGAATGAGTTTGGGGGGTATCTCCCTCTGCTATATTTTGGAAGAGTTTGAGAAGGATAGGTGTTAGCTCTTTTCTAAATGTTTGATAGAATTCTCCTGTGAAGGCATCTGGTCCTGGGCTTTTGTTTGTTGGAAGATTTTTAATCACAGTCTCAAGTTCAGTGCTTGTGATTGGTCTGTTCATATTTTCTATTTCATCCTGATTCAGTCTTGGCAGGTTGTACCTTTCTAAGAATTTGTCCATTTCTTCCAGGTTGTCCATTTTATTGGCATAGAGTTGCTTGTAGTAATCTCTCATGATCTTTTGTATTTGTGCAGTGTCAGTTGTTACTTCTCCTTTTTCATTTCTAATTCTGTTGATTTGAGTCTTCTCCCTTTTTTTCTTGATGAGTATGGCCAAAGGTTTATCAATTTTGTTGGTCTTCTTAAAGAACCAGCTATTAATTTTACTGAGCTTTGCTATTGTTTCATTTATTTCTAATCTGATTTTTATGATTTCTTTCCTTCTGCTAACTTTGGGGTTTTTTTGTTCCTCTTTCTCTAATTGCTTTAAGTGCAAGGTTAGGTTGTTTATTCGAGATGTTTCCTGTTTCTTAAGGTAGAATTGTATTGCTCTAAAGTTCCCTCTTAGAACTGCTTTTGCTGCATCCCATAGGTTTTGGGTCGTCATGTCTCCATTGTCATTTGTTTCTAGGTAGTTTTTGATTTCCTCTTTGATTTCTTCAGTGGTCACTTCGTTATTAGTGTATTGTTTAGCCTCCATGTGTTTGTATTTTTTTACAGATCTTTTCCTCTAATTGATATCTAGTCTCATAGCTTTGTGGTCAGAAAAGATACCTGACACAATTTCAATTTTCTTAAATTTACCAAGGCTTGATTTGTGACCCAGGATATGATCTATCCTGGAGAGTGTTCCATGAGCACTTGAGAAAAATGTGTGTTCTCTTGTTTTTGGATGGAATGCCCTATAAATATCAATTAAGTCAATCTTGTTTAATGTATCATTTAAAGCTTGTGTTTCCTTATTTATTCTCATTTTGGATGATCTGTCCATTGGTGAAAGTGGGGTGTTAAAGTCCCCTACTATGAATGTGTTACTGTCGATTTTCCCTTTTATGGCTGTTAGTATTTGCCTTATGTATTGAGGTGCTCCTATGTTGGGTCCATAAATGTTTACAATTGTTATGTCTTCTTCTTGGATCAATCCCTTGATCATTAAGTAGTGTCCTTCTTTGTCTCTTCTAATAGTCTTTATTTTAAAGTCTATTTTGTCTGATATGAGAATTGCTACTCCAGCTTTCTTTTGGCTTCCATTTCCATGGAGTATCTTTTACCATCCCCTTACTTCCAGTCTGTATGTGTCTCTAGGTCTGAAGTGGGTCTCTTGTAGACAGCATATATATGGGTTTTGTTTTTGTATCCATTCAGCCAGTCTGTGTCTTTTGGTGGGAGCATTTAATCCATTTACATTTAAGGTAATTATCGAAATGTATATTCCTATTCCCATTTTCTTAATTGTTTTGTGTTTGTTATTGTAGGTCTTTTCCTTCTCTTGTATTTCTTCCCTAGAGAAGTTCCCTTAGCATTTGTTGTAAAGCTGGTTTGGTGGTGCTGAACTCTCTCAGCTTTTGCTTGTCTGTAAATGTTTTAATTTGTCCATGAAATCTGAATGAGATCCTTGCTGGGTAGAGTAATCTTGGTTGTAGCTTTTTCTCCTTCATCACTTTAAATATGTCCTGCCAGTCCCTTCTGGCTTGAAGAGTTTCTGCTGAATGATCAGCTGTTAACCTTATGGGGATTTTGTTATGTGTTATTTGTTGTTTTTCCCTTGCTGCTTTTAATATGTTTTCTTTGTATTTAATTTTTGACAGTTTGATTAATATGTGTCTTGTCGTGTTTCTCCTTGTATTTATCCTGTATGGGACTCTCTGTGCTTCCTGGACTTGATTAACTATTTCCTTTCCCATATTAGGGAAGTTTTCAGCTATAATCTCTTCAAATATTTTCTCAGTTCCTTTCTCTTCTTCTTCTGGGACCCCTGTAATTCGAATGTTGTGCATTTAATGTTGTCCCAGAGGTCTCTGAGACTGTCCTCAGTTCTTTTCATTTTTTTTTTTTCGTTTTTCTGCTCTGCAGTAGTTATTTCCACTATTTAATCTTCCAGGTCACTTATCCATTCTTCTGCCTCAGTTATTCTGCTATTGATCCCATCTAGAGTATTCTTCTTTTCATTTATTGTGTTGTTCATCGTTGTTTGTTTCATCTTTAGTTCTTCTAGGTCCTTGTTAAATGTTTCTTACATTTTGTCTATTCTATTTCCAAGATTTTCGATCATCTTTACTATCATTATTCTGAATTATTTTTCAGGTAGACTGCCTGTTTCCTCTTCATTTGTTAGGTGTGGTGGGTTTTTATCTTGCTGCTTCATCTGCTGTGTGTTTTTCTGTCTTCTCATTTTGATTATCTTACTGTGTTTGGGGTCTCCTTTTTGCAGGCTGCAGGTTCGTAGCTCCCGTTGTTTTTGGTGTCTGTCCCCAGTGGGATCACGAGATCCTGTCAGTGGTGGGCTGCACAGGCTCCTTGGAGGGGAGGTGTGGAGTGTGACCTGTGCTCGCACACAGGCTTCTTGGTGGCGGCAGCAGCAGCCTTAGCATCTCATGCCCGTCTCTGGGGTCCGCCCTCTAAGCCGCGGCTCGTGCCCGTCTCTGGAGCTCCTTTAAGCAGCGCTCTTAATCCCCTCTCTTCACGCACCGGGAAACAAAGTGGGAAGAAAAAGTCTCTTGCCTCTTCGACAGGTCCAGACTTTTCCCCGGACTCCCTCCCGGCCGTGGTGCACTAACCGCCTGCAGGCTGTGTTCATGCCGCCAACCCCAGTCCTCTCCCTGCGCTCTGAGGAAGCCCGAGCCTCAGCTCCCAGCCCCGCCCGCCCCGGCGTGTGAGCAGACAAGCCTCTCGGGCTGGTGAGTGCCGGTCGGCACCGATCCTCTGTGCGGGAATCTCTCCGCTTTTCCCTCCGCACCCCTGTTGCTGTGCTCTCCTCTGCGCCTCTGAAGCTTTCCCCCATCGTCATCCTCAGTCTCCGCCCGCGAAGGGGCTTCCTAGTGTGTGGAAGCCTTTCCTCCTTCACAGCTGCCTCCCACTGGTGCAGGTCCCATCCCTATCCTTTTGTCTGTGTTTATTCTTTTTTCTTTTGCCCTACCCAGTTACTTGGGGAGTTTCTTGCCTTTTGGGAGGTCTGGGGTCTTCTGCCAGCGTTCAGTAGGTGTTCTGTAGGAGTTGTTCCACGTGTAGATGTATGTCTGGTGTATCTGTGGGTTGGAAGGTGATCTCCGCGTCTTACTCTTCCGCCATCTTCCCCCTCTTTCCAGGCTGCATTTCTATCAAGTTGTAAGTTCTTAGTGTCATTAGTAATTAAAGGAAATAACATATTTCGGTTAAAGGTTAGTGTAAATAAAGATGCCACTGTTTTCTCACTGACGCTCATAGACATACTGAATTCTAGCCGCAGACCCTCTGGAGGCCTAAGGACCCTGGATGAAGAACTCTCATTTAATGGGTTTTTCTTCAATTTCAAAAACACTGCTCTAAGCCATTGGGTAAACTCTTTTTCTGGGGTTAAAGGAAGGAAAATGGGCAACCCCACATAGCCCCTACCACAAGTCATCCCCATCCTAGAGAAGAGCCTTACTGTTCCCTTCTGGTGATATCTTGTCCCAAAATGGAATAAAATCCCGGTGTCCTGATGGAAGGAAAAGGCTGAAACTCTTGTCTCTGCTGCTGACGTCATTGCTTACACTTATAAAATAGCTTTGGGCACAAATCCTTAGGCATTTAGTAAGACTAGAAAAAAAAAGTCTCATTTGTGAGGCTTAATTAGTATTAGCAGCACCAAGAGGTCTCTGTAGAAATGGCCTTGGGTAAGAGCAAATTAGTGTTTTTAATTATTATCGTTAAAAATGAATATTTACAGGAAATTGGGCTGAAGGCCATCTGGCCCAAGCACATTCCTAAAGAAGGCCATGAAACACTAAAGGGGTGGAGGGGGGAGCATGGTGCAGAGTGGATAGAACTATTTATAGCTTCTCAAGGCTCTAGTTTAAGTCATCAACTGGAAAGGACATTTAAAAGTTAAAGTAAGCATCAAGAGATTCAACTGTTTCTTTTTAAGAAATATTTTCATACCTTAACATTAAAATGTGGTGATATATATTTCTTTCTTTCCCCCCATGTATATAATCTTTGTTATTTCTTTTAATTGAGAGGTGTAAAGCCTCTTTAATTGAGAGGTGTAAGCCTGTTAGACATTATTCTGTTTACATGTGGCCTTGGCAGGTCCTTTTATTTCAGTGTCTCTCTGTGAATAATATTCCATCCTTAGTTACCTCCTTGGTGTTATACTGATGAAAGAGTTAGTATTGATGTAATTGTGCACTCTTTGGATTCTTTTTAAACATAACTAATTCATTATTTCACTGATACAAAATTCTGTTTTAAATATAGGATTGAATTGTAAGGTGTTAACTTTATTAAGTCATTTC
Organism: Monodon monoceros; assembly: GCF_005190385.1. Classification (NCBI taxonomy): domain Eukaryota; kingdom Metazoa; phylum Chordata; class Mammalia; order Artiodactyla; family Monodontidae; genus Monodon; species Monodon monoceros. The sequence goes on from NW_021703768.1 coordinate 93,928,947, forward strand.
TTTTATCTACATTTCTTACTTGCTATAAAAATATTATTTGCTTATAAAAACAAATCATAAAAAAATGATTAGATATTATTCTTTACCGGTCATGACAGATTGACAAAAGAATACTGTAAGACCTAATGATAGTGAGAGTTTGGTGAAAGAGGACTCCCTCCTACTTTGCTGTTGGGCAAGTAAATTGCTGCAACACTTTTGGGAAGTAAGCTGCAATTTAACTCAAGAACCTTAAAATAGTTATATGATTAGACTTCATAATTCCACATCTGAGAGTTTATCCTGGAAAAAAATCATAAATACAAAAAAATCTTTCTGTGCAAATATATTCATCACAGCATTATTTATGAAATTAAAGATTAAGGCAATCTAAATATTACATAATAGAGGTTGGGTTACATACAGGATGTAATATATGGCCATTAAAAATAATATATATTAAGTGTTTCTAATAACATGGAAAATGTTCAAGAAGTTGTGCAGTATATAACAACGAGGTGTGTTAGTACAGTGATAAAAGCATAAGCCCTTAGCTATGTATTTGGGCAAATTGTCTCAGTTTTCTTATATGTAAAATGGGAATGATAGAACTGTGAAATGATGGTAGCTCCTTTGTACAATGACCATGAAGATTAGGAGTTAGTATGTTACTTAGTTATGTCCACTGCTTAAACAGCACCTAGCACAGAGTCAGTGCTCCACAGATACTAGCTCCTGTTATTATCATCATTACTGCCAGCTTATTACAGTAGATTCAGGGAAAGAAGCCAGTAGACACCAGCAAAGATACAGGTTCTTTAATGTGGCAAAAGATCCCACTTACTACACAGAGACGGCTCTGCTGGGTAAGAGACACAGAAATACTCTCTGTCAGAGGGCCAAGCTTCCCTTGCCTTCCACCTCCATAAAGACCAATTTCGGCCAGCTCACCAAACCCAAACCATGGTAGTAATCCCAGCATACTCCTAAGTGATCACCAGATGATCAAAAGTTGAATTTGGGTTAGTTTTCCAGGTATATCTTCCCCCTAGTAGGCCCAGGCTTTGGGGCGGTGCAGCTTATTCCTGCGATTACATATTAAGTGAATAAACCAAGAAGATAAATCATGATATCAAATATCATCATAAATATGCTATAAGAAATAATCCTGAATAGAAACCAAGGATCAAATCAAAGAAACCAAAATGTATCCAGAAGTTGGTCTTGGGTAGTAAGATCATGGGTGACTTACTTTGTTCTCTTTCAGATTTTCTGTTTTCTAAAATTTTTATAATTTGAAGGTACCATATGTAAGCTGAGAGGAATGATAGTAGTAAAGCTTTTGTATCATGTGTGATACCTCTATTTTGTGGACTCACTTCAGGTGTACAGTGTTTTTCATGGAGAATTTCTGTAATAGGCTGGTAAAATGTAGCCAATCCACATTTGGTCAATATCAATATAAATTAGAGTGCTTTCAGTTGAAAGTATCAGAAACATCTAGTCAAACCTGAATAACCAGAGGGAAGTTATTAGGAATAATCCAAAGGGTGAAGGTTAATTTAATGGCTTTAAAATGTCCTCAAAAAGTCCCTCCCTCTCTCTCATTCTTTTTTGTCTTGTTTTCTTGCTCTTTCTATCTCTGCTTCCATGAGGATGGTTTTATCCTAAGGCTGCCTCCTCTGTATTTGTCAGCAGCGACCAAGGCTACAGCCCTCTTCATTCACACAAACAGAAATGTCCTGACTGGACCAACTTAAGTCACATGGTCATTCCTGAACCAGTAACTTGGCCTGGAAGAATGTCATGTACTCGTTGGCTTAGGCCTGAGTTTCATCCTTATTCCTGAATCAATACTGAGCCAAAGGAGATAGAATTATCCATTGGTTCAGAATGCAGTCAAAATTTGCTTACTTAGTAAGTTCTTACTTTCAAGTGTTTAAAAAAAATTTTTAGAAAAGGTGAAAAGCTAAAACACAGACGTTGTGAGGCTGTCTTCAGACCTACTCAGTCATTACTCTATACACAGGGCCATGTTGGAAAGTAACCTCCACCATGAGGCTTTCAGTTTCCTTGGTTACACTCTGAAAAGCCTGGTGGTGATTTAGCGAAATATGGGCTTTTTTTGTCCACCTCATTCCCTTTACTCAGCCCTCCTACTCTCTTCATACTCAACATTCCTTCCCCTTCTTACATCGCCATTAATTCTCTCTCTAATATTTTATATTGGGATAAACTTTATGACCTCTTTCTTGGGCTTTGGCTCTTGGTTTCCAAGTAAAGTTTTGAAAATTCCCCCACTTTTTCACTCTCTTGCTTAGCCTCTTGCACTTAAAAGTGACTTTCAGAACTGTTGTCTCTACTATAGGTTTTTAAAAGTCTAATTTGGAGTTCAAAAGCCTGGAAATCCACTCTTTGTTCTCATTGAGTTCTTTTATGTCTTTTTTCCCTGGAGCCATAGATTTCAGTCTCCAAGTCTAGTTTTAATTGCAGAAGGGCTTTAGGGCAAAATACAGGCTTAAAGCAATTACACTGAGGAATATTTCAAAACGTTGTCTTGCTGCCGTAATAAATGCCAAGAATCATGCAGACATTAAACACTATAGGGGTTCAAAGAAAAGAAAAAATAAGTTCTAGCAAGGGAAATCAGATATTATTCATGAAAGTAGTGGGAATTGAGCTAATTCTTGAAGAATGAGTAGAAGTTTGATAAGAAAAAAGAAACACAGTTATTTTTGGTGGCTTGCCTTTGCTGTAGTGGATTATATAGTGCACAATTCTCTATGATGAGCTTCTCCTTTAGTAAAGATCAGGCAGGAATTGATCCATATATTTGTAGGTATAATTATTGGTTACATATATCATTTCCCTCCAAAGGCTACTTGTTTTAGCCTGCCATAACAAAATAGTAGACTGGGTAACTTATAAACCATAGAAATTTATTTCTCAGAGTTTTGGAGTTTAGGAAGTCCAAGATCAAGGTGCCAGCAGATTTAGTTTCTGGTGAGGGCTTGCTTCCTGATTCATAGAAGGCTGTCTTCTCATTGTGTCCTCATGAGGTGGATGGGGTGGGGGAACTCTCTGGGGTCTCTTTTATAAGGGCACTAATTCCAATCATGAGGGCTTGATCTCAGACTCTCATAACCTCATCACCTCCCAAAGAGCCCTGCCCCCATCTCCAAATGTCATCACTTTGAGGGTTAGGTTTCAACATATGAATTTTGAAGGGACACAAATAATCTATAGCAGCACTTCACATAATTCTCATCACTTTCAGAAAGCATAAAGCACACATATGCCTTCCTAAGTTAACTTTCCTAAATTTCATGCCTCCTGTTGTTATCGAGTACAATTTGTATGATTGTATTGGACTGCACCAGTACCTCTCAAAATGGGGGTCATAAGTGTCAACCAAAAAACGTAGAAGAATACTAATAAGTAAAGAGTTTTTTGGAGGTCCTAAGAACTATGATTCTGGAGACACAGATTCAGGTAGAACCAAAAGAGTGTTCCAGGGAAGAGAAAGAGAGGTTTATAAAGGCAAAAGCTATGAGCCTGTACTCTGACACAAGAAAGGAAATATTTGTCCTTAAGGGATTGCTCTCATGAGTTGTTTTACAGTAAAGATCTGATAAGTATTATGAGTTTCTGGAACACTGGGCAGATGCTCTGGATGCCTGCATTAATACCATAAGTGGTCAAAAGGTTAGATTCCATCTGGCCTGAGAAATGCATAAGTCACACTTCCTCAGTGGCCCCCAGACCCCATTTTAGAGAGCTCTCTTAGCTATACAGACTCCATTTTGATTTTACCCTCAGACTCCATTTTGATTTTACCATCACAAAAGAGATCTTTTTTCATTTTCCTTTAGGTGATAATGTTAAAAAAAAACCCTGAAAGGTAAATTTTCTATTTTTAAATTTTCTATTTTTCCATTGTGATGGAAAAACTTCTATAAGAAGTAAAATTTGTTTCTTAGTGTTTTGGTCTGTTTTTATTTATTTGCTCTGCTTTCAAACTAGGATGTATGGACTGTTTTTGAGAGTTCTTACATTACTATGTAAATAAGTCCCTACTGAGTACCTTCCACCTGGAACTGTACTTACTGATTCCTAGAGTTGAAATTTTCAGCTTTACTGCAATTATTAGCCCTATAACCTTGGACATTTATTTAACCCCTCTCTGTTTCCTCATCTGTAACATGGGAATGATAAACCTTATCTTACTGTTACTTGCAAGGATTAAATGAGAAAATTATGTAAAACCTGGTAGCTACTTTCATTATGATTAGAATTATTTGATAGCTCAAGTGAAATTTCTGTATTGTCATTTCCCTCATCCTATGTCTGCTGAGGGCATTTTCTTGGGCCTTTTCTCCATTTACAAAAAGCTCTCTTGTAAGCTATTTCTACTCTAATGCTAGTGCCACGAAAGACCCTTGTAGTGTACATGGGCTTGCTCTTTTCCTGGTCTTCTTTGTGGTCCCACTTTCTGAGAGATTGGAACTGTTTCCAGCTCCTCACACACCACGTTTTTTTCACAGCCTCCTCCTAAGACATCTGCATTGAGCTCTGAGGAAAAGGCTGGTGCAGGAGCCAAGCTGACACAACTTGACATTGGCTGCAGTAAACACTCCCCAGCCTGACAGGGCTCTGAGCCCTCTTTAGCCTCTTGGCTGAGAAGTTATTCTGTAGAAGCCTACAGAAGAGGGTAAAACTGATCTCCTTCATGTGGTACAGTTTCTAGCCCACAGAGTGATAAAGTTTTCATGCTGGGGTGAAAGCAGATTTACTTCTTTGACCAAAGCAATTTAACAGAGAAGATGCGTTATACAACTAGTAAATGTATATCAGTTTACATATTGATATATTATCTCAAACACTCCCTTCAAAAAGTCCTGGTGAGGGATGTATTACTATTTTAGATCTGAAAATACTGGTACTCAGCATTAGGTAGCACCCCCAAAAAATTACAATCCATATCTGTCAAGTTTCAAAGCTTTCCACCTTCCTGAGAATTGGAGAGAGTTTTTTGGAACTGCTTTAGGTAGAGGGCAAGCTGCTGATTGAAAGTGCTCTTAGCTGGGAGCTGATGTCTCTCACAGCCACGTCTTTCTGTACTATTGAACTTGTTATCATGCTTGAACTTGCATAGTTATTGAGTTCGTTTGTAAGTAACTTATATCTCCCACTGAAAGGTAAATTCCTTGTGGATTGAGATCTTGTCTATATTTCTTTACATATATAGACAGTAAACATTTGTTCCAAAAACATTTATTTAAAACCTACTACATTCAAAACACCATATTAGATATGTAAAGAAATATAGACAGTGTATTTCTATATATAGACAGTGAACATTTGTTTATTCCAAAATATTTATTTAGAACCTACTACATTCAAAGTACCATGTTAGATAGATGCTACTGTAGACAAAATATAAAAACATGAGGTCGCTACTCACAAGGAACTTCTTCATCTAATAGTAGGGAAGCTAAGATAATTGGAATAAGAGTTAAAATGGAAGAAACAGAAGAGGATGATAGGTCTTAACTTTTGGAAGTAGTTAGAAAAATGAGAATGGATGGTTGGCAAAAGAAAGAAAGACAAAGCAAATGGCAGGATACAAATAGATTTTTTTTTCATTTTATTTATTTGACATCACATTCCTCTGAGAGAAAAGACAGTAAGAGGAGGGTTTCTAGGTCTTTGATTCCACTTTGCATCTGAGAGTTCTGAGACCATTAGACTAAAGCAGAGCATTCTGGAGGATTTGGTGCATTCTGGCATGAGGTCATTGTAGACAGTTTACAACCAAGCCTGGACTTGGAACAAGGTGTGTCTGAGGCTGCTTGATAGCACAACTGCCGTAAGAATGTTAAATGAGTTACCAAAGCACGTGCCACTCTGCCTTTCAGGGGCTACATTAGTAGACTCAGAAGGTGAGTGATGACACAGGCAAGCCCCTATGGAAATTCAAATGTAAGAGACAAGACTTTGTGTGGAAAGGACTAGAAGAGGCCCCACAGATGGTAACATGAGGGCAGGTAGAACAATCTTAGCAAAGTACAGAGGCAGTAAACTTGGACATATGTCAATGTACTGAAACCAATTTGCCAAAAAGTCAATTCAGTTTGGCATACCAGCTATTGGGCAAGTTGACTTTTGGCGAATTGGCTTGCTTCTGGAAATCTTGGAGCATGTATAAAAAGGGAAAAGAGATGAACGAAACAATATTTATTTCTCTCATACTAGGTGTTGAACACTGTGCTCTGTGCTTTGTATATATCATCTTATTTCACCTTTTCAGCAAGGCTTTATGGTACATATTAATTATACTAATTTTTCAGAATAGAAAAACTGAACATCATAGAATATAGAGGGTAAAAGTTTGTCTAAAGATCTCCCAGTCACTTAGTTGAAGAGCTACTACTGAACACAGATTTTCTTGGTTTTAACACCCTTTAGTTTCTGCTTCAACACACAGCCCAAGTTAGTGCTGAAGTAGACTTTGGGGAGGGAAATTGGTGGAAATAGCTCTATAGGCAGAGGCTAGAGCTTGAATATCAAACCTGAGAACTGGGAACCATTGATTCACTGGAAGAAAGAGAGTGACAGTACCTTATTTGTGCTGGAAGAAAATTAATCTTACAATCAGTGTATACAGTGTCAGAGAGACACTTAAAAGCCTGTTACAATAGATCCTATAAGAAATAAGAGCCTAAATAGGGCTACAGTGAAAATTGGTAAAATCAAACAGATTTAAGAGAGGTAGAATAGCAAGTCAATAGAAATTAGGGATTTATAGTAGGGCACTAGAAAAAGAGAGGCGATTGTGACAAAAGTATTGTTATTGAATGAAGTTTAAAAGCTATTTTAAAGTGCACACTCATGAGGAAGGGGTGATGTATTATACTGTTGACATTGAGAAATTGAGGTATCAATTGAACACACAAGCAGAGAAGTCCTTCTGGTAGATGGAAATTTGTGACTTGCCCTTGGAAAAAGTTTTGGCTGAGATGTGATTTAGGAGTCGGTTTACATTAAAAAGAAGGTGATGAGAAACAGTGCCAAGTACTGTTATATATTTTATTTTGAATCAAGTTACTTAGGAAGGAAAGTAGAGTTAGAACAGTCAGGGGCTGAGGACTAAGCCTCTAAGTACCTTTGATCAATGAAGAGGTTCCGTAGAGGGAGAAACAGAAGAGAGCACTGAGTTTCAGAGGACAGTGGCAACAAAGGAGGAAGGGGTCTGTCAATAGAATCAACAGTTCAGAGAGCTCAAGGAAACGAAGATGAACACCATTTAATACTTTAGTAAATGAAAAAGTCACTGGTAACCTTTAAAAAGTAATATGATGTAGAATGATGGCCAGGAACACAATATAACCAGATGTTAGGGATTGAGTGGAGGATTAGCTGTGGGGAAGAAGAATCAACCAAAGTACACTCATCTTTCAAGAAGGTGAAAATAAAAGAGCAGGAATCTAGAGTCAAAGAAAAGTCTAATGTAGAGCAGAAACCTGAGAAGGTAGTCTACAGAGTAGAATCACGTGGAAAGGAGTAATTGAAGATAAAAGGCAGAGAAGGGATGCTTGATGGAGCAAGTTCCTGAAGGGTATGGAAGGTAATAGGATTGACAGTACAAATGGGAAACTTGATCTTTGGACATGAGACAAAACTCTGCCATTTGAGAAAATAAAAATTGTACGTTGGATTGCAGTATTTAGAAAATTTTGGAGATGGGAAATGAGGGTGCCTACCTAATGTCTTGGGCAATTTGACCATAAACAGAGCCAAGGACAAAGGTTGTTTGCAGGTATACTATTTGGAATGTGATGCCAGGAATAAAGATAGAGGGGAGATAAGATAGGAAGGAAAGGGAACAAATACAAAGATGCATAATCAGGTTGGCCACCACTGCTCAGCCCTGCGGAACTTTCAGAGGAGATTTGTGTAGTGATCAAAGAAATACTCCCATTGGCCTCATGGGTGTTAACTCCTCCACACCCCTAGTTTGTATATATGTGAATATTAGTTGGGTTTCCACTCGTTGGCATCAAGAGAAGCCCCAGAGCAGGACATAAAAGGATACAGGTAAGATGAGGCCATAGAACACTGTGCAAAGCTGTGTAGACCTGATCTCCATGGTGCTGGGACTGAGGGAAAGCGAAGTAGTGCATGAGAGACATTCAGTATAGTTCAGCCCTCTCTTTACTCAGATCCTCTCATGCCCAACATCAAGACCTCTTTAAGATCTGTCACAGAATCTTATTTAAGGTGGTAGCCAGCCTCAGTCTCTACAAACTTCATACCTTAGAGTCAGTGAAACAGCACTAGTGATTGTAAGGCTATAATTGATATTAATCATCACCCTGGGCTATTCCACACATTCTCTGTTTCTCTAACCCTAACTCATCAGTTCAGCCGATCTAGGTTGCTTGTAGTGAAGTAACCCAAACCTTTATTTCCAAGGTATCTAAGCCCTTGGTTGCCTTGTCAAGTTCAGGCTGTGGTTGCTACAATTGACTGTTCGCTGTTATCACCATGCAAGGAAGAAATAAAAACCACATTGAATCCCCTGTGCTCCAGACATACCCTCCAATCCTAACTCCAAATGGTAAGCAGGGAAAGTTGTTCCACCAGCATAGTAATCCCTTTCTTTGCCCACTGGTCTATTGATATTAGAAACCCAGAGTAACCAGGTGTTAGTCAAAATTTCAATTTCAGTGAATCCTTACCATATTCCTTGGTGAAAGCATTCCTCTACATGCTACTGGGAATCAGGACTCTAATCCACAGAACTTAAGTTTTCTGAATGTGAAGCATATACACTACAGGTAGGTCACAGGGATCATGGTAAATGGGGCAAGTTCTTTGCTGGATTTGTGTATTCTAACTGTTGGGTACACATTTGCATTTATCAGCTGTTGGTTCTCTCAATCTCTCTCTCCCTCTTTCTCTATATATGTATATGTGTCTGTGTGTATGTATGTGTGTGTATATATATGTATGTATGTGCATGTATATGTGCATATGTATATATGTGTGTGTATATGTATATATGTGTGTATGTATATATGGGTGTGTGTGTATATGTATATATGTGTGTGTGTATGTATATATGTGTGTATGTATATATGGGTGTGTGTGTATATGTATATATATGTGTGTGTAGATATATATATATGTGTGTGTGTATTTATATGTGTGTGTGTGTATATATGTATGTATATGCATGTATATGTGTATATGTATATATGTGTGTGTGTGTATATATATGTGTGTGTGTGTATGTATATATGTGTGTTTGTGTGTATATATGTGTGTGTGTATGTATATATGGGTGTGTGTGTATATGTATATATATGTGTGTGTGTGTGTGTGTGTATGTATGTATGTATTTTATCTTAGAGCCTAATCATAGCTTCTCTGGTGCCAAGGAGTGGGAACCCAGTCAGTGTACATGAGCAGGAGCAGTAGCTAATGTGAGACTAAGCTTGGTGAGCAGTAGCTGAGTGAGATGGAATGACCCAGACAGGGCTAGCCTCCATCTTGTCTATCATGTCCCTGTCATTCATGAGTCCATTGGAACATCATTGGAGTATCTGAGAAAATATGCTGTTTGGCATGTAAAAGGAATGTTCTCTGGCAGACATTAAGAGCGAAGAACGAAAATCCATTCTTCTCCCATAGGTCCATCTATGTACTTATTCTCCAGAATTTCTTATCTCCAATTCTCCAATAATATTCATTCCAGGCCCCTGAGCAACCAACACAACCATTTGCCATTGCCCAGGAGGCCATACATATCCATACTCAAGCTACATTTTTCACATACAAAATGAAAACCTAGTATACTGATCAAAGCTCTACCCACTGGAAGAATTTCCCTTCATCACTGTCCTTTAGAGCCACCACAGAAAGATGATATAGACAACGGCAGTCTGTTTTCAGCTAGTGCTGGTATATTGAGCCAACCAGTCTGTGAAGCAGGCTTGAGACTTTCTGCTTCCATCAGTTAGTCGCAGGGAATTTCTCATGGGGCCATTGGCGTGAGTTGTTGGAGAAAAGTTGGTGCAACAGAGGCAGGTGCCATGGGAGTCTGGGCCATCTTATCATGCAATGTTTTTAGGCCTTTTGGACCTATTGGTTCTAACCTTGAATGTACCCTTTTTTACCATACAGTTGATTGTTACTGAGCCTGCCCACACTTAGGATTTTGGTGAATTGTATGAAACCAGCTTACGATGGAACTTTGGTCTTACAGTCACTTGGTGGTTCATAGTCAAATGCTGCATCTCAACCAGGGACAAAGGGCATGCCAGAAGCTGTGTGGTACCTTCAAAATCCAGAGAGACCAACCAAGTGGTATGCCTGTTTCTTAGTATAAGGGTTTTGTCTTTTACCTTAGAGAGTATGTCCCACCGTGCCACAGACCATTAGACTCTTGAAGTATTGACCAAAGTAGCAGATCCTGATTTTTTGTGAGATTGTATCTGCCAGGGTATAATCATAAGATAAAAACACAAAGTTTAACATCAAGAATTAACTGTAACAGGAGAATGACTATCAAGATTTAAAGAACTCTAAAGGCTACCCTAGGATTGAGAGAGAATATGCAAGGAAGGAACTAACTTACCTGGAGGTCCCCTCCCCAAGGCTGGGATTCAAATTGTGAAATGCATGTGGTTGCAGCCCACTGGATGGCAGAGAATTCACTGCTTTGCCTGGGCAAATTGGAAATATCTCTCCAGGATGCTGGCAGATCAATGCTAATGGGTGGGCTGACAGAGGAAGTCGAGGCATCAGCGGCTTGCTCACCAGCAAGGTAGCATAAGGCCCAGCGTGCTTGTGTCCACATCCAGAGGGCATCAGCCAGGTGGTCCTTGGGCCAGGGCTCGTGCTGCAAGCTCCCCAAAGGATTGTGTGCTCTGAGCTTGAAGCTATGGCAAAGCATCTCTGGATGTCTCCATGCATGCATTTCTGCTAGCTGCAGAATAGGAGTAAGAAGCATCAAAACAGTGCACCTGAACCAAAAAAAAAGCCCCTTTCTCTGCAATGTCTCTCAAGTGCCCTCTATTGACAAAGATTAATATTATACTCACTGCAAAGGGAGTGTAAGTTCCCAAATATTCCAACAGAAGTAGTTCATAAAAGGTGGATTTGGAGCTGAGGTAATAAACTTGTAACTGTCAGAGGGATTCAATCCCCATGCTTTGGCATGCATGTTTCTATTAGGATAATTGTTGTATCCTGATCGTCAGGTCTAATAACATGATGTCGTCAATATATTGAAACAGCATGATCTTCTGTGGTAAGTCAAGGTGAACAAAGTCTCTACAGCTTGTATTGTGTCAAAGAGTGGGTATAGTTCTGGAGCCAGACAGTGAATGTAAACTGTTATCTTTACTACATAAAAGCAAACTACTTCTGATATCCTTACTGATGGGATTAAGAAGGATGCATTCACCATATAGGCTTCACCTATGAAGATCTATGGCTGTATGCCCTGTTCCAGAGTCTGTATTTATCCTCCCAGTAGGATACCTCATTCAGCACAGCAGCTCTGATTAGGGCTACAATTTGGTTGACTTTATGGGTGCCCACTCTCATGCCTCATACTCCAACTGCTTTTGCAGGGGACAAGCAGATAAATTGAATGGGACTATATGGGGGATATTTTCATCCCTTGAGTCTTTGATAGTTATCCTAATCTCTGCAATTCCTCCTGGAATATGCTATTATTTCCATTTACTATTATGACAGGAAGTAGTTGTTGAGGCTTACATTTGACTGTTGCTACAAAAATGATTCATATTTCACTGGTTAGAGAACCATAACAGGGGTTCTCCTAGCTACTAATCATTGGTAGCCCAATTTATATACCTAGGGCCCAGGAAAATAACCACAGGATTGGTCTGAGAACCCAACGAAGGTGTACTTGGGGCAGAAATACATTTATCACCTGCCTTCGACCAGTCTGCACTTTAATAAAAGGACTGTGATGATGTTTTGGTACCCCTAGTGTCAGTGGTAGACTCTGTGTCCAGTGATCCTTGAAAAGTCTGAATACTGTCTTTTCTCCAGTGCAGAGTTACCAGTAAATGGCTGTAGATACACTAGGAGAAGGACAATGGGAATATTTATTGTACACATTTCTGGTGACATTGCAGGATTATCCCATCAGTCATTGGGTGGTGGGTCTGTTAATTGATTTAGATCTGGAGACTGGATAAGGAATCACAATTTGTTCCACTGTAGCAATTGACGTCAGAGTTCTGCTTGCTGGTTCCTGATTTTAAAAAAGGAAGTAACATTCATCACTGTTTATGTACATATTGCTCCCGGCAATGCTAGGTCCTATGGGTCTGATAGGCACTCTGGCCTTCTTGCCCATTGTGGAAATTACATCAACTTCTGACGGTTAAATGCCACCCACCTTACTTCTGTCTTTCTAGAATCCTGTCATCCTCACTGGTATTATGAAACTCAGTCCCGTGGTAGAACCTCTTTTTGTAAATTCTGTCCTATAGAGAGCAGCCACCACTGTGGTTTTCAAAGATATCAGTGTTTCCTCACTAGTGCGTTTTTATTGCCTTAATGAAGGGACTGTTCTGGAAAAATAGTCAAGGGGTGAGTTCTCTGATTATATATCGACATAATCAATACATTCAACATTTCTACCTCCTCAAGCATCTAACCTCCATACTCTACCAAGACAACTTCAGCATCTCCACATCATTTAGGCCATCATTCAGGCCAGTCTTCAAGGAGCAATCCTAGTAGCATATTAGGAGTGGATCTATGAGGGCCTGCAAGGACATTGACCATCGGTCATATTCCTCCCTATATCCCCTATTCAGGTTTATTCCTCCCCATACCACAGTCCAAAATCCTCATGTTCCATACCACATATAGTTTGCTTATACCTCCTGGTACATATTAGCTGATTCCTTCATTGTATAAGTAACTCCTTCTGGAGAAGAAACTGTATTTCCTCTGTCTGCCTTGGTTAACACTTTCTCCTACCCCATCCTAATCTATCACATCTGAGAATAATTCTGATGCCACTGCATACTAGGTATTACCACGACCCCTGCTTACCACCAACAATGGGTCCTTACTGCTATTTGTCTGTTAAGGGGTCCAATTCCAAAATCCCATCATAACATTTTTCTCCAGCCAGTCCTGGTAGCAACCATTTTATCCTTGGTCCCCCTGAAAGGTGAGCTTGAGATGAAGGCTTGAATGCAGGTAGTTTATTTGGGAAGTGATCCTGGAGTTAGGGACTTGGGAAGAGAAGCAGAGAAAGATATACAATATCACACTAGCAAGTTGGCCACATTGCAGATGACTGATGCTTGAGCCTGAATTCATCAAGAATAGTCTCATGTTCATGAACTCCCCTGAAATTCTAGGTTACATATATGTGAGTATCAAGTGTATTCCCACAAATGTTCTACATGCCAGTATCAGAGAACTCCCGGAATAGGAAGTGAGACCACACTGTTTGAGCTGAGGTGTTGTCATGGCATGATTGAAGGCGGTCAAAGCCAACATGGACCACGTGGTAATAATAATGGCTCTAGTAAGAGCTGGGGCTGAAAGGATGTGAAATGATGCACAGGAGGTATCCAAATCACTAAAGGAGAACACAGCAATGGCTCACACCAAGATGGATGAATGAATTATTACTATGGATGGAAGGACTAAATAAAAAAAAAAAAATCCCTATTTCTCTGCTTCATGTCTTGACATACAGAACCAAAACTTAATGCTACATTATTCCCTTTCTGAAAGGGAAAGTGAAATTTTGCCAATAATTGTAATTTATAGAAAATTTGTTTTAATGTTCTAACAACTCTTTGTCGAAAGATTTGGTTATTGTACAGCTATCTTTACTCCAGGACTCCAGTTGAAAGAAACTCGAATGTTTATTCCAACACTTGGTTTAGGCCTAAAGGGCTGAAAATTAAATTAACCTTGATGTCTGATTTATTTTCTTACCATTAGTAAACTAGTTGCAAATATATTTAATTTAGGGCATGTCAACACTTGTACTCATTCACTTGTGTCCATTTAAGAGGCTGCATATTACCTTTAAAATACTTTATATTGGCCAACAGTTTTCCCTGAGGCAGACAAAATTAGGGCAGTATGTTTCAGAGAAAAATAGCAATTCAAAGTTAAAATCAGGGTCCATAACATAACATAACTAGACACAGTTATCAAAGGCAAGTCCAGCTTTCAGCTTAATCGTTCATGGGAAGCTGTGTAATAATACAACATTGGGGTTTTTAGACTGGCTTTTCCTCCTGAGTTACATACAATCTTGTAAGAAACCAACATGCAGAGTACAACCTCGTGTTATGAGTCCAGCCTTCATTGTGTATAAGGTGAAGCTTCTTAATGTATTTTCCCCCAATATTGGGAAAGATAGAGAAGCAGTTGCTTGGATTGCTCCTTTGTAGAAAGGGTGGGCATGTAGTACCACAGGCCAGTGGATATAATGAAGAGGAAGGTAAATGAAGTCATTCATGTTTTTGTCACAGGGAGTCACTGGGGGCCTATGATACAAACCAGGCTACGTGCTGAAAGGGACAAGGAAAGCTGGGGAAAACTAGCTGTCCAGTACAGCCAACCACTAAATACACAGACAAGTGTAATACAAGAAAGAGCGTGTGATAGATGCTACAAGAGGAGTGCCAAGTGACTCCTGGTCCAAGAAATGCAAAGAAAATATGAACAGGTTCTGGTGTAGCTTCAGGAATGGCTTTACAAATAGGCTAGAGTCCAAAGGAGGGATGGCTCGGATTTGGAAAGGTGACAATAGAAGTGGAATGGCACACCAGGTGGAGAGAACAACTCTGCTATCCTTTAAGGCTCAACCCAAATACAACTTCTTTCATGAAGCCTTTCTTTCCCTATTCCTCTCAAGTTGCAGAACCACCTCTTCTTCAAGCTGTTTATACCTTTTCTCTAGTATTTATAACACACTGTTTTAGATTATTGCTGCATGCATGTCACAGTTCCCTTACCAGAGAGGGGACACCTGAAAGCTGGATTCATGTCTGACTCTTTCATGGAGCACCAGTATCCAGGACAGGACTCCAGACAGGCTCAGTTTGCAATAAAATCAAGGCATGAATAAGAAAGCAATGAGGAGCACAGCTCGAAGCTTTTTTTCTGGTCTTATTTTCTGAATTCTTATTCCATCCACCTGGTAAGATTTTTCTCACCAGTCGAGTCCTCCTTTCTGTCCTTTGGCCATGTACCCTCCTGTGCTTATGTAACAACACAAGAGACAAAGAGAAGGGGGAAGAGAGAGGGAGATGCACCACTGGAATACACAGGGACCACAGTGCTCCAGCGACAGCATTCCATGTGATAGAACCTGCACAAGACAAGGCCGCCTTTCACAGGGTCTTTGCAGAAGAGTGGTTCAGCAGTGCAGAAGTAATAAGGTTAATCTTCTTTTCTCTATTAGAAAAACATTTTAAAACCCATTAAAGTGAGGACCAGAAAAAAACGAAAAGTGTTACT
The DNA here is from genome assembly GCF_005190385.1 of Monodon monoceros. Taxonomy (NCBI): domain Eukaryota; kingdom Metazoa; phylum Chordata; class Mammalia; order Artiodactyla; family Monodontidae; genus Monodon; species Monodon monoceros. The sequence continues at coordinate 93,944,472 of NW_021703768.1, forward strand.
TTACATAAAAACATAAAAACTAGGAGTTTGGGATTAAAATATACACACTACGATATATAAAATAGATAAATGACAAGGTTCTACTGTATAGCACAGGGAACTGTATTCAATATCTTGTAATAACATAATGGAAAAGAATCTATAAAAAAGGTTTTATGTATATATAACTGTATCACTTTGCTGCCTACCGGAAACTAACACAACATTGTAAATCAACTATATTTCAATAAAATTGTTTTACAAAACAGCTAAACCTAGGACAGCTCAATATTTGTAGAATATGCCATTTCCTTAGAGACTCCATTTCCAGGGGGACTATATAGGATCCACACTAAAATACTCCAAATGTTACATTTTTTCAAATGACCATTTACTAAATGTATTCAGAGAAAATTAGAAAATTATGAACAGAGAGCTAGGACATAGCAACTGTGACTATGTTAGACATGACTATTTCATAAATTGTAAGTTCTTAAAGGATTGGCACTGCATCTGAAAGTGGGCAGATAAAACTGCAGTTACCTGTTGAATAAGCACCATAGGAAGTGGAGGGCTTAGGGGCATATGTGAAACCAGAATCTGTGTTCATCAGCTGCGACCTATGACTAATTAAATGCTCCATTGTTAAAGCAAAACTCATTTTCCTTTTCCCGAGGGCAAATATGTGACAGGAAATGAGGTGCAGTGCTATCTGAGGTCCAATATATGGTAATATTTGAGTTGCTCATCAATCACAGTCTGTCTTCCTTTGCCAGCACTTGACAGTTTCCTTCCTCACACAAGCTGGAACAGGGAAGCTTTCTGGCTGGAGAATCTGCTTTTCTATAAATTTGGGCAATGGCCAGCTAAAAGATGCCCATATTAACATTCAGCCTAAGTGGACTGTATATTTAAAGTGACCGTGTGTCTCTGCATGGAGTGCATTGTTTTTTAGTTAGGCGCCGGTAAACTTCCTCCTCAAAAGATAACTGCACTGACTAGAGATGACTTAGCCCAGATATATTTGTGGTCATTGAAATAAGAGATAAAAATAGACGTAAAATGACCTTTGGTTTACCGTCTCGTTTGTGGATTCTGGAAATTAACGTGACTCTATTAGCAACAACTGATTTATAAAATAAGAATCTCGGCAGTTTAATAGCCATGACCATGAATGTGGGATCTATCCGGTGAGAGGCTGCTTTTGGCCAGCACCCCTTGGCAGAGACTTCTTCATTTAGAGCTGAATGAAAATTAAAATTTTCCTTTCAAAAAGTTTATTTTCACCGTCTTTGGCAGGCTCCGTCTCTCCCGGAAAATCATTCTCATGTCATCTCTATCCACTTTGTGCCCTGCCTTGATACGAAGATGATTTTCTCTCATTTTGCTTTGTTTTATGATGGTTCAGGAGTCAAGCATGCAGAGTACCTAGCACACAGCCAGATGTTTACTAGGTGCTCAGTTTCTTATTGTTGTAACTAAGAAGGTCTTTCTGCATGCATTAGGAATGGACCTTTGGTTCCGTTTTCAGTGAAATCCACTTAATCTGAATTTCCAAATTCTTGCTCTACCATTTATCATGTTGATACAGCGAACCACTTAGTTACAATTTCCCTGAGCCTCAGTTCCTCACCTCTAAGTGGGGAAAGTCATACAATCTCACAAGGTGCTATGAGGTTCAATAAGATGCTAAATGCTGTAACCACAATGCTTTGAATTCTGTGAAGTGCAGTACACACAATAGCTATTAACGTTGAGAGGAAAAGAAATCCAGATCTCACAATGAATTATTTCCCTTTGTTATCTACTCCTATTTATATCAGTAAATCAGGGACCCACTCCTAGAAAGTGATACAAATGAATGGAAAGGAAGATCTTAGGAACTGACCCACTGTGAAAATAGTATCCCTGGCTTTCTCAGACCCCTGGGGAGTAGGACCATTGACATGCTAATTCACAGGAGGGGGGCTGAACCAGCCCTCTCAGTGCTTCTTGGCCTGAGTTTCTGGCACAGTCTCTCCTCTTCCTGCTGCTGGCTCTTCGAACAGGCTGTCCAGGCATTTTAAGTTTGTCAACCAGTGCAATGAACTGCTTCTTCTTAAAATAACTCAAATCATTTGATTTGGCTTGCCACTAAGCCTTTTTCCCCTGGATTCATTCTGTAGAAACAGAAGGAGAAGATGTAAATGTCCACACAGACCAGGCCTAGTTCCATCTTCTGTTCTGTACAAACCCCCATATGGTCAAGAACCCAAGTGTTGCCCTTTTCCAAAACAGCTATCCTGCCCAAAATTCTTAGCACTAATGCCTAAGGCCTTCTAAGGATCGAATGGAACCCCTGGAAAATTTACATTTGCTGAGGTATGTAAGCTATCCTCGTGTAAATTCCTGTAGGGGTTAAGCCCTAATGATTGAGGAAGATATAAAATGGAAAAATCAGACATAACTGGAGAGGACTGCATTTGACATAAGTCCCTGGCGATCTCCCAGTTTTCAAGGCAATGTTTATTTTATATGTGGTGCTTTTCAAAGTAATGCCTTGAATGTTATAGCTATGTAACATGCTAATTTTCTCAGTAACATATGTAGCTCAAAGAAGATCTGTGATAAGACTGAAAAACACAAGTTGTCAGTAATTGCAAAGTGCCTGGTTAATTATATTTTGAGCTAGAAACATTTTTTTCTGATTTGCTCTACTGATATTACATTTATAAGCTACCCTGCCTCTCTGGAATCTTGTTTTGATCTCTATAGAAAAGTATATACTAGCCTGAGTTGCTTTTATATGTTTCTTTTGTTTTTGTTCATATGGCTTCCATTTGCGTTGCTCCTATATAGTTAGCTTCATCATTCAAACATTTATTCTGAAATTCAATAGGATTTTCACTTTCCTTCTGCCAGGGCACTAAATGTTCTCAATTCTTTTAAATTAAAACAGAACTTCTCATTCGAAAGGGAACCTTCCCAAGGCCTTCAAGAATCCTCAATGGATTCATTTCAAGGAATATTTCATTCCTCCCCTCCACAAAACATTAGCTATAACTGAAAACTTTAACTGAACTCTTCAGACCCCGAACAATTCTGGATATATGAGCTTAAGTCATTTGTATGTATATAGCTTTAAAGACTAAAATAAACCCAACCCTTTACTACATTATCATCGTTTGCTAGTAACGTAAATCAGCAAAACTGCCTCAGTGGTGATAAAATGTGCTGAAGGTGTGGATAAGGGTGAAGAGGAAGACAAAATGTATTACACAGAAGTGTGAAGTAAGTCACAGCAGCTCGGGAAGGTGACCCTGAGTCCTGGGGTGTATTTGCTAGATATCAGAGACGACGGTCTGCCCTCAGACTCTTTAGATTCCAAAATTACTTCTTCCTTCCTGGATATGCACATTTGCAAAAGGCATCTTCCTTTAATGTGTGTCCATCCCTCTCTTCAACTCTGAAGACATGTTTTTGCAGCTAAGCGGCCTTCTCCTATTCATTTCACAGCGTAGGACACTTCCAAAAACAATTCCTAAATTTTACTCATGGGAGAGGTCAGCCTGGTTGTCTTACTGGTTGCTTCATAGAAGTACTTGTACGGGCTTTTGGCTTATTCGAATATCACTGTTCAGTTAAATTTTTTTTAACATAACCAGATAACAATTTATTTCATTTTGATAAACATTTTGTTTCTCATTTGCACGGCACATAGCCCTTCCTTAAATGGTTCCATGGATCACTTTTTCTGTTTCTACAGTACTTATGTAGTTGTTCCTGCTGTGTAGATCTGAGCTACCTTCTGATGCAGTTTTTTTCATTAATACACTTTATTTTTAGGACAGTGTTATGTTTATAGAAAAATTGAGCAGAAAGAGTTCCTATGTGCCTCCTCTTCCCCACACAGTTTTGCTAGGATCATCTTGCATTGCTGTAGTACATTTATTATAATTGATGAACGACTATCGATACATTATTATTAGCTGAAGTCCATAGTTTACACTAGGGTTTACATTTTGTGTAGTTCAGTCCTATGGCTCTTGACAAGTGCGCAATATCATACGTCCAACGTTACAGTATCATACAGAATATCTTGACTGCTCTAAAAATGCCCTGTACTCCACCTATGTGTCCCTTTCCCTCACCCCTTCTCCCACCCCAGCAACTCCTGGCAACCACTGATCTTTTTGCCATCTTTATAGTGTTGCCTTTTCTAATACTGTTCACTGCTGAAAAGTACTTTATTTTCTGGCTAAGAACCATGCCTTGGGCCTACATTATTCCCCTCATTTTCATCACTGAACAAGCAGAAGATTTTCTTTTCAAGAAGGATATGAATTTTACCACCAAAACATATTGCCAAGGTAGCAAATGTATAGAACAAAAATGACCAGCCTGAGCTATCAGTATTTAGAGACCACCTAGGCCTAGTAAACTTGCAAAGTGACTCCTTCTTGCATATTAAGCTTTGAAGCCTGAGAGTCAAGTTTATTCCTTAACAAAATGATAAATTGCTATGTGGCATGGACCTTCAGGTGCTCTAGGGAGGCCTCAAAATCCTGAGGGTTAAATCCACGAGTGCCAAAAATAAACTGAAACCAGCAGGCTGGAGCGTGACACCAAGGCTTGTTTCTAGCAAGATCACACAAGTTTGATTGCTGGCCTGTACCCCTGCAGCTAAGCTTGATTTCTAAGATGCTAAATCAATGGAATTAAAAGGTATCAGGGACCCCAACTAGACCTCTTACAACAGGAAGAAATAGGGATCAGAATGCTCTCAACAAAGCTTCACTGCTCTCAACTCTCTTTGCCTCAAGAAGGCATGAACACCTACCGTTCTCCTGTCTCCTTGTATGTTGTGTGGTGGGTTACATTTCTCAAAAACTGTTGTACCCGGTGAATCCAATTAATTCCAGCAACACTCTCACCAGTTACAGGCCCCTAATAATCTGAGTTCTTTAGGTATCTGGTCGAATGCAGTGCCAGCATTTATTTTACAGAACTATCAAAAGACAAAATGAATGCATTCCATGGTACACAACTAAAATAAACAGCTTTATACAATGCCACCCATGGAAAGCAGAAACTTTTTTATATATCTCTCACTTCTATGTCTAAAAAAATGGGTCTTTTTTTCATTATTTATGATTCATCTCATATTTTATTGCTTCTTCCGGGGTTTAGATGGTTTAAAAATGAAATATTTTGCTAGATTTTCACCTTTTGTGAAGTAAGAAACACTGATTTAACATAGACTCCAATAGTTGTCAGCTCCCATTACTGCAAATTCAGAGACCCATTCACATTTCTTTATTGTATTGGGTTTGGGCTAATCAAATATTTTGGTTGTTGGAATGTGTTTCTTGAAATAAAGTAACCCTGTTAAGACATCTAATAAGGTGATATCTAGAAAGATGTAATAGAAATACATGAAGAACACTTACGAGTTCTTTAGGTGCTTGATAGAGGAGCTTTCCTGTGGAGTAATTTTATGGGAATATTCCAATCCTAGAAGTGAGGGTTATCTAAGACTCGCAGATACATAGAGAAGGGAAGTTGGCAGGAACCAGGTATTATTCTGAGAGTGTGATTTGGAGGGAGACAAGAAAACCATTCGGCCTTTTCCTTATATTTACCAAGGACCTCAAATTGACAGGCTGTCTCCAAATAAGTTGATGAACACAGGAACGAGAAACACTGACATCACTGAAAGACGTTCTTCACATACCTTATGTAACTTGTCATTTTTGGAATCTTTTTTAGCTTCTCTTCATCAGGAGCCCCCAAAATGGAAGTGGCCATGAGTTCTCCTAACTTACAGAAGGTGTGATATGGTACCTTACAGAATTTACAGGTCTGGATTATGATACATTCTTCTTTAGCAATAAATGTTTTTTTTTTCCCATGACAGCCTGTGTAGGGTCCCAAGATGTAAGACAAACAGAAGCAGAACTGCTCTCTTAAAATCAGAGGTCACCTGAGCCTCCTCCTGGCCCTCGAGGTAGCACCAAAGATACCTCTGAGGAAACTTAAGACTTCAGAAAACAAGACTTGGAAACCTCTAGGTTGGCTTAACCCCCTTGATTTACAGATACCAAAATCTAGGCTCAGAGAGATTAGGTATGCTGTTGAAGATTGCCCATCTGGGGGGGAAGTATATCTCCAGATACACGATGGAGCACTTTTTCCCCAGTAGGAATTGCTGAAAAAGAAGTGAGTAGTTTCACTTTGATCCCACGTTATTCTGAGTTCAGAAGGCCAGGGTCCTCAGGAATGATGGTGTATGGTAAGCTTTAACCTGGGCCCAGAGATAAATCCTTATAGAAAACATACCACAACCAATCATGTTAAAACACATGTGTGTAGAAATATTTAACACATATTACTGTCTAGGTCAACCATTTAAGACATGCTCCAATGAAGTCATAACATTGAGGCTTGTATGTATAATTTATAAATATGCTCATATTCACACAGGAGTGTAGTAATCACACCTGAGTTCATATACACACATGCACAAAATAAAAGTCAGGGAAAGGAGCAGGGCAGGGTGCTCTCTCTGAATCATTGCATTTGCTTAGTAAATGTTTATGTAATAAATTCCAGGTTCTGGGCTCATGCTAAAGCCCTTTGAGACCAGCAAGTGCCTTTCAGAGGGGCTTTTCAGAAGTGGCCTCCTTGCAACCTCTTCCAAGATCATTTCTTTTTTTTTTTTTTTTCACTTGCTGCATTCTGTCATCTCTCTTCCTAGTGAGCCTCGATTGATTCTGCTGCTACCATCACTTTCTGCTTTTGAGACAGACCCCTTGAGATCTTGTAGAAATAAAAAGAAAATAGAGGCTTCTCTGGACTGCAGAAATTTGGAATTACTGATATTTTTTTTTTCAGCAAGCCAGCTGTGTAATATCTCAACTCCAGCTTAAAGGAGTACACTTTTTACAAAGCTTACATCACCTGGCCTTCAGGCTGAGTGAAGTGTTACGAGTGCCACACTTCTCAATTCACTTTCAGTTAAGCAATCCCCTTCCAAGGTAATTTTGACTTTAGAAATCCAAGCCCCTTAATTAAAAGATCCCAAATGGTTCAAGCCAATTTTATTCCATCATTGTTGAAAGCTTGCAACTATAGCAAAAATCATCTCTTCTCCCTTAGACTGTAATTGTTGAGCTCAAACCTGTGTTGACTTGAATTAACCTTTTTCTGACTTTGATTCTTCTTGGGGTTTTACTTTCGTATCTGATACCCACTCTCCTCTCCTGGTTTTGGCTTTAGCTGTCTTATGGTGGTGTTGACCACTCTGAAGAGTCCTGCCCTTCTGTGAGGTGTGTGCTGTAGCAAGTCTTCGAGGGAACAGGAATTTTGGAGATTATCTCATTGCTAATGCCATTTTTCAAATGAGAAGTAGGGGCTCAGGGAAATAAAGTGCTTTATACAGTCAGGAGGCTATTGGTGGTATCAGTGGTATGGAGTTGAAGTGATGAGAAAGGCAGCAAGAAGCAGATCTCATGTCAAAGAACTGAGGTGACCATTCAGAACACAAAGGAGAAATACCAGTAGAAATGAAAGTGACTTACACATTACCTATTGTACTCAATTCCCCAATAATCACATATTGAGCAAAATGAACATGATGTGTTGCCAAGGAACTGCCCACCATGGCCAGTGTGCCTGCCGAACTTCACAGCGAATGTGACCATGAAATGGGTTGTAAGACACTGAGGAAAACAGAAAAGGGACCAAGAAGGGCCAGAGCTAATGGACATACCAAAGCCACAGACCAACAGAACACCTGGATATTTGCTACCCTGTATTAGAACTAGAAATCGATGTGTACCCCCTAAGCTTTTAGTTCCATCTCTGCATTGCTGCAATCAGCACTATAGTGCTCATTGGTTGCTGCCCAGCACCTGGCAGTGTCCTGCTCATTACCTGCCTTCTCTTCAATTGCACTGATTATGTTTCTATTCTCTAGAATCCTTCTTAATTAGATTCCTTTTTGATTGGGCAAGATAAAGCTGTGTTTTGAGGAAAAGGCAATACAGTTTAAAGACAGGTTCTCTAAGTGCCCTGTCAGCAGAGGTTGCCTAGAATTCATGTTAGAATATTTGAAGTCCATTGCCAAATTCTTGTCTTCACTCATTTTTTGTTTGATGTTCTCAAGTAACTTCTTTCCTAGTAAAATCCCAGGGATGGCCCCTTATGTAGCTACCTGTAAAGTACATATTTTGTTTAATGGGTATATTTATAATCCCAGATCTGAAAGAGCTGAGACTTCAAACAATACATAAACTATAGCTATAGTTTACTATATTATCATACAATATATATATAATTACATACTTATAATAATAATTGTAATTTAATATAATGCTGGATTATATGAGAATATAGAATTATATGTGATAATTCTTTTTTTATTGAGGTATAGTTGGTTTACAATGTTGTGTTAATTTCTGCTGTACAGCAAAGTGATTCAGTTATACATATATACACATTCTTTTTTTAATATTCTTTTCCATTATGGTTTATCATAGGGTATTGAGTATAGTTCCCTGTGCTATACAGTGGAACCTTGTTGTTTATCCATTCTATATATAATAGCTTATATCTGCTAACTCCAACCTCACCCTCCACTCATCCCCCAACCCCCATCCCCCTTGGCAACCACAAGCCTGTTCTCTATGTTCCTGAGACTGTTTCTGTTTTGTAGATAGGTTCATTTGTGTCATATTTTAGATTCCACATATAGGTGATATCATATGTGTTTGCCTTTCTCTTTCTGACTTACTTCACTTAGTATGATAATCTCTAGTTGCATCCATGTTGCTACAGATGGCATTATTTTGTCCTTTCTTATGGGTGAGTAGTATTCCGTTGTATATTTGTACCACATCTTCTTTATTCATTCATCTGTCAGTGGACATTTAGGTTGTTTCCATGTCTTGGCTATTGTGAATAGTGCTGCTGTGAACATAGCAGTGCATGTATATTTTTGAATTATAGTTTTGCCTGGATGTATGCCCAGGAGTGGGATTGTTGGATTATATGATAATTCTATTTTTAGTTTTCTGAGGAACCTCCATACTGTTTTCCATAGTGGCTGTACCAACTTACATTCCCACCAACAGTGTAGGAGGGTTCCCTTTTCTCCACACCCTCTCCAGCATTTGATACTTCTAGAATTTTTAATGATGGCCATTCTGACCAGTGTGAGGTGGTACCTCACTGTAGTTTTGATTTGCATTTCTCTAATAATTAGCAATGTTGAGCATCTTTTCATGTGCCTCTTGGCCATCTGTATGTCTTCTTTGGAGAAATGTCTATTTAGGTCTTCTGCCCATTTTTGGATTGGGTTGTTTGTTTTTTTGTTGTTGAGTTGTGTGAGCTGTTTATATATTTTGGAAATTAAGCCCTTGTTGGTCTCGTCGTTTGCAAATATTTTCTCCCATTCTGTAGGTCGTCTTTTCATTTTGTTTATTGTTTCCTTTGCTGTGCAAAAACTTATAAGTTTGATTAGGTCCCATTTGTTTACTTTTGTTTTTATTTCTGTTGCCTTGGGAGACTGACCTAAGAAAACATTGGTACGATTTATGTCAGAGAATGTTTTGCCTATGTTCTCTTCCAGGAGCTTTATGGTGTCATGTGATAATTCTTATAATTATTACATGTCAATTGTTATACCATATTACTATTCACTGTTTGTTAGGCACTAGAATTACATTATTTATGTAATATAATTTTACTCAGTGTTCACTGACTAAATTTAGACACTATGGGTCAAATCATAGTTACAGTTTTAAATTCTCTTCCTTCATAAACCCTTTTTCATACCCCCTGGAATGTGTTCCTTCCATATTTCCATTATAAGCATGTGATATTTCAATGTTTTGGTTGTGTTCTATTTAACCATTCTCGTTGAACAATTTAAGTGTTAGAACTGAAAGATACATGGAGAACCAGGATTTAACTGTGGGTAAACTGATGTGCAAAGATATTGAGGCATTAGTCATGCCATCCTAATTTTTATCATTCTAGTCTTCATTGCTTTCTACCCTACCATGTGCAGACTTTGGAGACATATTCAGAAATCCTTACTCCCTCCCATAGTTGACTTGCCAAATATAGGGAACACAAGACTCCTTGTCTGGAGAAGATGAAGATGGGAAAATGTTTGCAAACCCTCAATATAAAATAAGAAAAGAGGACAACAGTGGGGGCAAACTGCACTTCTGTGGTTTGGAAAAGCAAGAGTTTCCCAGCAAGCAACTCAATACTAAAGAAGGTAGCTAGGATCAAGGTGCATTGAAAGCACTGCTCTGTGCAACGATGTGGGGAAACAGAGATGTACCAACTGGGACAGGAGCCGGGGAGGAACTTTATGGGTTCAGCTGGAGACTATGTCACCCCATCAGGGACTTGTGCAATATAGGGGACCCTGTGACAGGGTATCCGCTCTAGTGAACCTCATGAAAAAGTTGTATTTCAGTGCTTGCCTTGACAGAGGATATTTGACACCTAAGAGAACTGAGAGAGGCAGCATCAGCTAAACAAACAAACAACAACAAAACTCTGCTCCTTTACTTTTACTGTCTCCCACTTCATGCCTTCTCTTAAAAGAGTGGGGAAGGAGATGCATCCAGGATGGAGAGGAACAGACCATACCCACCCCCACTTCCAATCCTGGCTATGGAATCACTGGTTGGGCCAGATCTGGTGGGAAGGGAGAAGCTTGGAATTGGATGAATTCTTTATAACGTTCTATTTAAATATGACTCAGTTTATTTTAACCCTAATATTCTATAGTACTCAGAAAAGGTATGGGATCTGAGAGATCATCCAGATTTAAGGAAGGACAGGAATTATTTAAAAGAAATGGTAGGGAAATAAAGCTCTTACCTGATTTCACCCTATGAAGTTAACCCATTCAGTACATCAGTTACATGATTACCCTTGAATCTTTTCTTCCTTTATGATTACTCGTTCACTTTAGGGGGTGTGGGGGAAATGGGGAACTGTTTCTACATTTGTGTTAACACTTCCATTCAAGAAGAAGACTGTGGAGTATCATTGTTGACCATTTTCTCCATAATTCCCATGAGCTTCAAGGAGCGAAAGAGGTTGGGATGGAAATGGGAGGTCTTTCTCTGAGCTCTGTGTCAAGGGAAACATTAGATTTCTTCCTTTGACTAATAACCAGGAGAAAGATGGAAAGTTTCTATAAGCAGATTATATGTATCACAATTATCACATAGAAACATTACAGAGTGAGATAGAGGATGGGTTGGTACAAAGGGTCTTTGGTTTGAATTTCTTTTAAAAAAAGGGAAAATGATGGCATTTTGGTATGATAATGGAACATTGAGTAAGGTATTATAAAACATTATATTTTATAAGGTTTGATTTAGGAGCAAGAAATACTTGTGTTATGTTACATTTTGTTTAACCTGAATGCAGCTTAAGTCAGACTTTTTCCTGACTGTATAAAGATTTATTTACAACGAACAAGAAATATAATAACCATAGCAGAGTAAATATTTTCATGTGAAACAATGACTTTCTATCCAGCAGCTCATCTCAGATTTAAATATATTTATGGGTCTAAAAAGATTCCTCTTTATCTCTCTGAGCTTCAGCCTATATTCTAAATTGCTGTGTATGAGAGAGTAGATTTCAACTATGAATTTCCACTGTGTTGAGGCAAATGGCCAAATGATGACAGCAGGGCAGCAGCAAAGGCTGAGTCTGAGCTGCATGGAAATCCACCTACGTAGTGTCTTCTTACTTACCCTTGCAGGGCTCTTCAGGGAAATACCTCACCCCCTTAGGAAAGCTCCCTGTCAGGGAACTCAGGGTGTACACAGCAATGGAGAGGGGCTGGAAGCCCCATCCCACCAAAGAGAACATAGTAGGAGCCTGACTGTGGAAGAGGTCAGTGGACTTCTCTGCCTTCCCACCCAGAATGTAGTCTTGCTGGTGAAGGTCACCCTTAATATACTTTATTTTCCCTATTCTTGTGAAAGTAAGGGAGGAGAGTTTTGTTCTGTCTTTGTTTAGCTGATGCTGCCTCTCTCAGTTCTCTTAGGTGTCAAATATCCTCTGTCATGGCAAGCATTGAAATGCAACTTTTTCATGAGGTTCACTAGAGGGGACACCCACTTCACAGGGTCCCCTATATTGTACAAGTCCCTGATGGGGTGACATAGTCTCCAGCTGAACCCGTAAAGTTCCTCCCTCGCTCCTGTCCCAGTTGGTGCATCTCTATTTCCCCACGTCTTTGCATAGAGCAGTCCTTTCAGTGCACCTTGATCCTAGCTACCTTCTTTAGTTTAGTATTGAGTTGCTTGCTGGGAAACTCTTGCTTTTCCAAACCACAGAAGTGAAGTTGACCCCCACTGTTGTCCTCTTTCCTTATCTTATATTGAGGGATGTTTCAAACATTTTCCCACCTTCATCTTCTCCAGGTGAGGAGTCTTGTGTTCATATGTGTTCCCAAACTGCAAGACCCCTGAGCTCTGCCAAGAACTCTGTTATGCTCCTCTTCTCTGGTGGCAGCATGGGCAGGCCTACTGTTTCTATGGGGACTTCGGTGCAAGTTGGGGGATGAATGAAATAAGAGTTTCCTCTTCTGGAAAACAACTATTCTTTCTGAGTAGCTGTCTTGGCCTCCCCTCACTTGATTTGGTGGCAAGGAATTAAAAGCACAGGGCAAGAAGGGTAAATGCCACAATGTTTTCAACTATGAAAGATCCTTCATGAAGTTTCCTCTCTGTAATAGATCTCTTGCCTTCTCTTATATCAACTCTTAGGTCTGATTGTCACTGGAAGTTTTATAGAGGTTTGTAGAGAGTTATCTAGCTTCTCCCTTCAGAATATGATAGAATTTATTGCCCCCCGTTTCCTCAGCTTAGAGGCTTTAAATGAAATTCTAAGACAACTGGAAGTCCCATTCGATATCCTGTTACAATAAAACCCACAATTAAGCTAAAATGACCTGAAGACTTAACAGTTTGAATTTCCCATTTCTTGGCTGTATTTCAAAATTAGTTTATTTGTAGAACCCACTGTAGTATGAGGTACTTACCAGAGAATGATAGAATGTTGGTTCTTGAAGGAACTTTGAAATTTTCTTAGTTCAGTCACTCCACTTAGCATTTAACATAACTGAAAAAAAAGAGATGTTAAATAGCTTAATTAAAGGCCAAAAATGTAGGTTTAGTAGGTTAAAAGAACTTTTTCAAGTCTTGGAATTTTTTAAATCATCATTCAAGTAAACACCAGGACTTTTCTTAATGTAATCTCCAAGATCCACTTGGAGGCTGAATTTTCAAAATTTGCTGGAAACGTAAATCTCATGTAGTCATATCCATTTATTTGGCAAGTCAAATTTGACTCCAGGACAGCAGAGTAGCAGAATATCTTATAGATGCTTGAGGCCACAGCGAAACATGTGAGAGACTTTGAGAGTGAAGGAGACAGGCTTGAGGAGCACCTTGGTGATCTTGTGCAATTCCTCCTTTGTTACTTCCTTGAGAGATTGAGTATACTTGAGATTTTGATGGTAATGTGTTTAAACACAATAAAAAAATAAAATTACTATTCTTCTTTTAAATGAGTCCATGCATAGGCTGGACAATGAGGAACCCAGCTTACATTAAGGTTACCTAATTATTAAGCCACCGTTAACAGTACATCTCATTAAGAAGCTGCAAAGGATAGTGGTTAAGAGCATAGGCTCTGGAGTCATACTTCCTAGGTTTAAACCTGTATTTGCTACTAACCAGCTATAAAATTCTAGCAGAGTTGCTTGAAGTCTGTGTGCCAGAGTTTCCTTATCTACCAGTTGGAATTAATAGGTGTGCTCATCTCATTTTGGTACCATCGTAAGCACCAAATGCTGCATCTCCCTTGAGTTAATAGTTAGAGTTCAACCACTTAAGCTTAAATCATTAAAGATAATAAAAATGAAAGTTAACTTGGTAAGTAAAATATTTATTTTGTCATTTATGGTATAAATTACATTAACTTAATGAACATTAATGTTGCATTCACTGTATGATATTTTGTGACTTGTTCTTCCTGTCTGGATAACGTGACAGAAAACATGTTGAACATCGGGAATAAATATCATGATATTAATATATCAACAGATTTAATCAGTTAATCAGTGAGATCTGAAAGCACGTTGTGTACTATAAAGCCCTATAAAATATAAACAATAATTATTATCATAAACCCAATCTTGCTAGAATCCAAATTAACCTGTTAACAGGTGTTCATTGAGTATGAGCTAAAATGCAATGCATGAAGATGATTGCTAATTTGATCATCTTTTTGTCAACTTCATTAAAGAATAACTTTTGTTATGATATATTCTTCACATGCTGTACCAAGGCCCATGAAATGTGAAGTAAGTACTATGTAGTAGGCAAAATTATGGCCCCCTAAAGATGTTCATGTCCTAATTCCCATAAGGAAAAAAAGAAAAGGTCTTTTCAGATGTGATTAAGGTTAAGCACCTTAAGATATGGAGGTTGATCTGAATTATCACATAGGACTAACCTAATCACTTGAGTCCTTACAATGAAAAACCTTCTTTGGCTGTGGTCAGAGTCAGATGCAGATGTGAGTATGGAAGAAGGGTCAGAAATATTCAATGTTGCTGGCTTTGAAGTTGGAGGAAGAGTGTCAAAGCCAAAGGATACCATGGCCTCTAGGAGCTGGAAAAGGGAAAGAAATAGATTCTCCCCGAAAGCTGCCACAAAGAGCTGGAAAAGGGAAAGAAATAGATTCTCCCCGAAAGCTGCCACAAAGGAACATAGCCCACAGAAACCCATGTCGGTTTTCTCACCTACAGAACTGTACAGTAAGATGATAGACTAGTTTTCAACCACTAAGCACGTGATAATTTGTTACAGCAGCAATATAAACTAATACAGACTTTGGTACCTAGAAGAAGGATGGTGCTGTATCAAATAACTGAAATGTGGAGGTGGCTTTGGAATTGGGCATTGGGCAGAGGCTGGAAGAATTTTGAAAAGCATGATAGAAAAAGCCTGGATTGTCTTGAATAGGCTGTCAGTGGGAATTTGGATGTTGATGACTCAGCTAGTGAGGACTCAGAAATGAGGAACATGGTAAAGAATACATAAATTGCCTTAAAGAATGCTTAAATTATTGTGAAAGTAGTGTTGTAGTAATATGGAAGGGAAGGTAACTATTGGTGAGAGCTCAGAACGAAATGAGGAACTTTTATTAGAAATTGAAGAAGAGGGGATCCTTGATATATGGTGGCAGAAACCTTAGCAGAATTGTGTCCTTTAGGTATGTAGAAAGCATATTTTGTAAATGATGAAGTTGGCTCTTTACCTGAGGAGGTTTTCAAATAAAATGTTGAAGGTGCAGCCTGGTTTCTTCTTGCTACCTACAGTACAATGAAAGAAGAGAGATAAATTGAGGGGATGAACAGAACCAGGGTGTGATGATTTGGGAAATTCTTAGCCTATACAATTTTCAAAAGGTGCTAAAAATAAGAGATTCAATATCGGGAAAGTGTACTCTAAAGAAAAAACCAAGGGTATTGCTGTACAGCCTTTGCTAATAATTCAGAAAATATTGAGATTAAGAAATACCCTCATTCAAACCAGGAGCATTTAGGAAGCTTAAGGGCATCGACCCCCAGCCATCTCAGCAAAAGCCTATAACAAAGATGGGATTATCTAGAAAAGACCTGCAGATAAGCCTGACTGTGGAGTGAACGCTGTGACATACACAGGCATCCTGGGGCCACTTGCTAGACTCCACAGTGCCCCAAAGGAGAGAAATGAGAAGGGCCCCTGTGGGTCTGGATATGGGCCTGGGCCTTTCCCCCCTGGACTTGCCACCCCAGCTAGTTCTTTGTATCCAAGAGGAGGGAGTGTATGGAAAATTTCCATGAGCACTTCTGGTTCTTGGAACCCACATAAGTCTTAGGGAAGTACTGCATACGAATATGATCTAATACTTTCAGTGAGGTCTGGAACAGCAGTCTGTGGTCAAGCATATGTTTTATTTATTTTGGGGGGTGGGGGAGGGTACAGAAAATGCATGAATTCTCATAATAGTGAAGTAAATCAAGATTATAAGTAAATTCAATTCCAGTGTTGCCACCAAATGTATTATGAAGAAAAACTTTCAGCTTTCAGAATTTGGAAGATTTGGGAATTGCAGAGCAAGAGAAAGCAAGTGAGAGAGAGAGAGAGAGAGAGAGGGTGTGTGTGTGTGTGTGTGTGTGTGTGTGTTTGTAGAAAGAAAGAGGGTGAGAATGGGAGAGGAATAAAGAGAGAGAGAAAAACAAAGCAGAGATAGATATTCAGCCATACTGAGAAATCAAAGCAAGTGTTTTGGGGTGAAGTATTAATTCTGTCTAAGAGAGTCTGAACTGGGCCCAAAACAGTGGGTAGAGTTTTATAGAGGGGCCATGGGAGGTAAGGGAACATTCTAGGTAAAAGAAGCAATATGGACAAAGTAGCCAAAGACTGAAAGTTAGAGGTACACTCTGAGGGCAATGAGAAGAATGATGTGGCTGGACCGTGGGTACTCAACAGAGAATGGTAGGAGAGAGAGCTCCTGCCAGATTGGGAAGGCAAAAGAGTGTGTGGTTTATTCTGCGCCAACATAAGCCATCAGAGGCTTCCAGAAAGAGAGTACCATGGCCAGGTCTTCCTGCGGCCCTGTGGTAAAGCATGGGTGCATCTAGAAAACTGTGCTTCTCCACAATTTCTCTGAAAGCCCATGAGAGACCAAACCTTGCCATACCATGCCTAGAATTCCCTTGATGCCCTCTGGTCCAAGTTCAGCTCTCTTCCTACATCAGGTTGCCTTCACAGCCTTCTGGCCTCACTAGGTATTCCAACAAAGTATCTTTAAGGATGAGATTTCATTCTTAAATAAATTACATTTTTTAAATCTATTGTGTACTCCAAGTCCTTGGTCCTGTTCTTGCCTTTCCATTTGGCAAGTTTCCTCCTGGCTGTAGCAGCCATTTCTTCCTGGGTCCCACCAAATTCTGTTCTGTTAGCAACAGTGGACTCTGACTTGGAACAGAGAGAAGATGCTGTTTACAAGCTGAAGGAACATACTGCCAAGGTGAAATATTCTCCTTCCTCTACCTAGTTCCTCCCACCCAATACTGTTCAAAATATAGAGGAATTAAGAGGGCAAGAGCAAATTACACACACACACACACACACACACAAATACACAAATATAAGTTAGAGGTGAGGTGGGATGAAAGCAGGAAAGAAATGAAAACAGTGTGTTGTGCTGTCAATAAAATGGCACGTTTTCCCTGCAATCAAATGAAAACAAATCTTGATTTTGATACTATGAGAAGATACTATGAGAGATATTAATGATCCCAGCATTCACCCTACAAGACACATTTTGAACAGTCATTTGAAATAAACTCTTGGTGAGTATTAAAGCATCACTGGTTTTAATTTTCTCATCTGTCTCTTGAATTAGATGTTTGAAAGTTGGTCCTATTTCAGATTGTTGTATGCAGGAGCAGAGTCCCACAGCTCCCAGAACCAAGGTGTCCTTCTGAATGTCCTTCACTTCACAATGGAATTTGAGTAAACATTTTTGGTGAAGTGCTTTTTGATCTATTAACACAGCTACCATAATTACATCACTTCAAAGCACAGGCAAAAGTCACAAATCTATCCTGAAAGAAAATAATTATCTTAAATTGATTTTAACTATATTGTAAGAGCCGAGGAATAACTGTCCCACACAAATAAATAAAATTGTATAGGGCACAGAAGCTTGGAATTAGAAAAAATATTAAAATTTAGATCAAACTAAATTTATAGAATCAACAGGGTGATTTTCTGATATTGGCAGTGAGTTGGTCATAATTGTCATTTAAAGAGTCTCCATCCATGCTTTCTTTTTTTGTGCTGTGACTTCTCTTGGACCAACAGTGAGACAGAACTTGGGCAAAGACGTCTTCATTATTCACTTCCCAAAGGAGAGTTCAGCAGGTTCAGTTTTATAAATCAAAGTGGTATATGAAAATGTAATAAGGGCAAGTAGTTCGTACTCTCGTAATTTTAATTACCTTCTAAAAATACTGTTACCTGAATCAGCCAATCTGTTGCTTGACCTCTGACTCTACTTTCACTAGAAAACCTATGGATATTACTTATTGAAGGGGCAAGTGGCCTTCTATAAAGATGTAGATCCTAAAGACTTTGAGCACTTAATGTATGTCGTGTGTTTCATCAAGACTCATACTGATTGCTGTGGGAGCTCTTAGAACCTTTTATTCTGTACCACTGTCAATGTTTTAGTCAATTTGTGGTTGGCTTTTATTTATATTTTTTGGTGAGTCTCCAGTCTAACCACAATTTTAATCATGTTATATGCTCTTAACTAAAATTTATAACCCCAGGATGTGCCAACTGTGGTTGAATCATTCATAAGACTCTACCCTGGGTCATGCTAGGTGAATCCTTTAATGGACCTGTCATTAGTTGTCATACTGCAGGGTCTGAGACAAATTCTCCAGCAGCACAGTACCATGGGTTAAGGAATAGACTTTACTGAGGGCAGGAGAAACTGATGAAGACATGAAGTAGCAAGAAAATGGGAGGTACACCACCCCCACTACCTTCTCACCATCCCAGTATGCTTTGCTGGGACAGTTTATGTTCCTGTTCTTTCCCACCTCCCATTCTCTTTTATGATGGTTCAAGTACTAATGCAACTTTGCTATTGGGGGATAAACAGAGATCTTGATGCCATGTTTGAGGGACAGCTGTTTCCAGATGTGGTTTTGGAAACCAGCTACCCAGTGCCTGGTCACTTTGGGGCCTACCTTGCAGCCCCCTTCTTCAAAAAAGAAGTCACTGTTCTGTGGGAAACTGAGCTTTGGAGCAGCCCCTCCTATAGGAAGAAGACTGCCCCCCAACTCAGCTAGGTCATTGTAAGCAGTGCCAAATGGACACCAGGGGCCAGTTTCTGATGCTACAGATAATTGCACCTCACACTGCCAGCCCTAGGATAGCAAATGCCACAAGACATTCAACAACAGTCCCTTCAGCTGGCCAAAAAAGAATATACTTCTATCTCATACATTCCTTAATTATATTCCTATATCCTCAATGCATGCCTGCCTTCATCATTCCATACTTAGAAAGTTCCAATAGCCTTATAGCCAGTCTTTGTGTCTATATTTCCTTTCCTGTCTTCCCAGTTAACTTTTCTTTCTGTAGCCTAAATAGCCCTTCTGACTTTCCTCTCCATGGATACTAATAGTGTCCATCCATCCCTGAATGTCCTTGGCACTTTACACCCATCTACTGATGCAGGATGCCGAGCCCCCTGCCAAGTTTAGCTCCCTCAAGAATCTGGAATCCCCAGAAGCTCTCCCCATGTCTTCTCCTGCCTGCCAATACTGCTCTGCTAAGAGTGGTGGGGCCCTAATATTGCTCTGTCCTGCTCATTAGGGTGCCATCATTTCTCCTGATGTTCTGTGGAGCATAGTATTTCTCTGCAGGCAGCAGCCCTGAACTCCCTTGTGAGAACAACACTCTGTAGAGTTTTGCAACAGAGAAGGGAAAATGGACTCTGTCCCCTGTGGGCCCTGCTCTCTTAGATGGCTCCAAGGCTCCATTGTGTTACAGAGCATGTTGGTGCTACCTATGTTGGTACTATGTACAATTCATTCTCCTATTAGGAACTTGACCTTTATCTAGTTGCCTGCAATTGACGTGAATTCTAGCATGAGCTACAAAGCTGATGCTGTACTCAGATTCTTCCATCTTCTCAGCTAAGCAGTGGCCTTTCATCAGGCTTATTGTGCCCAGTTCAGGCACTTCAAGAGGTCCCAAGTGTCCCAGGCCACTCTTTATCAACACTCTTACCCACCCAGCACCCCTTATCCACATTCTCTCTCTCTCTCTCTCTCTCTCTCTCTCTCTTCTAATGGAGTACTCCTCACATTTCCCATTTACGTCCCCTGACCACTTTTGAATTCCCAGCAATGTCTATGCTCAAATTAGGTATTCATCACATTCTGAACATAATGAATGCCTTCATATTTTAAGACTTTTAAAGACTTTCCATTATATGCATCATGACAGTGCTCTTAGAGAGGCCCATATCATGCTGCACAAATTTTTTTTTGCCTGATTTCCTGCTACCTGTAAGCACCCCAACCTCTACATAGCAGTCTAATGTTTGTGTTTCTCAATGTATTTGATTCTCACACCTCCAAGGGCTCTACAAAGGATGCATCCTTTCTTGGAGCAAAGTGACCTCAATCTGTCTATTTGACAAATGCCCACTCAATCATTAAGATACAGTTCAAAAGTCACTTCTTTGTGAAGCTTTCCTTGATAGCTGTAGTTGCTTCTTCCTCTGGGCCCCATGGGCACTTGTTCACACTGGAGAACTTGCTTCTTGTGTGGTAATTACCCATGAGCAGAATCTTTCTCTCACATTAAACCATACATCCCTGCTGGACAGGATGACCATGGCTTACTCAATTGTATATCTCAGTTGAGTGCACAGAAAATTAGCAGGTGCTCAATGTTAATTAAATGATGGCAAAGTGGGAAAAGAACACTAATGATTATACACGCATCTTTATTTACAAAGCACATCTACCTGATCATCGTGAATGAACTCCCCACCAAATTTTCCACCTCTCTAGTGGATTATTTGTTGTGTTTCTGTCACTGGCTGAAGTGTTGTAGAGCCAACAGGTTGCTTGATGGCTTTGCTACAACAATTGAAGGGGTAGCCCTGTTCTGAGCATAAGCAGGTAATAAAGATGGCAAAATTCTGAGGCATGGAAAAAAAGCTAAATGATAGCTTAGAAGGAAAAAGATGGAAATGAGTAGAGGAAAGTTTGGGAGGAAAAAGAGCTAGATGACCTCACAGTTTGGAGACACAGAAAGAGTAGTTGATGAGCTAGAAATGGAAGAGCTGGGGACCACTGGACAGGGGTGCTGAGTAAGGGAAGCTGAGCTGTTCTATGAAGGTTCTGTTCTCCCCTCCCAGTCTGCAGAAGGCAGTGTGGTGTGGGGTAAGCTTCATTCAGCAATGCTTCAGCCACATGAAGGCCAAGAAGACATGTTGGTATTTTATTAATATTAACAAAACATCAGGAAACAAAGAAGTCTCATTAATTTGAATTCTACTAAAATAAAATTTGTGGTATTTTAAGAGAATGTGATAAAATAAAGCTTTATGCGCTGTGCAGAATTTACTATGCAAATTATAGTATAAATAATTAATCTACTTAAGAAAATCAACTGCTTTCAAGTACCCTCAAGTACTTTAGAAGCACTGATTACATAAAAACAGTGATTAATTTTCTTCTTCAACAAGTGACCCAGTATGTTCTCCATAAACATCTATCAGACTACAGTTGGTATAACATATTTTAAATGATAAATGTGTCTGTAAGTAACAGGACTGCATTTCTTGAAAGGTATTACAACTTTTCTCCCACGCAAAATCACACTCTGCTCGGAAAACACTCATTCGTAGGTTTAGCCCCTTCATTGTTTTAATATATATTGAACCCCTGCTCAATTCCAGGACTTGTGCTTACCAGCTGGGGCTGCAGTAGAACCAAGCTCAAATCTATTTGCAAGTTGCTAAGAGTTTAGTTGGGAGTTTTATGTATGCAAAAATGTCTCTGATACAAAAGCTAAAAACCTAAAAGTTCCACAAGGGAGAGGTATGCACGAGCTCTTTGGGAGTTCCAAGGGGGCAAAGATTGGATTAATTAATTCATTTCCTTTGTTTATCCTTTCTAGGATTTTGAATTTCAGGGGCCATACAGATTAAAAGTATAAGATATTCTCTACCCTCAAGGAGTTTACAGTCTAGAGCAGGGTTGAGTAGAAGAGATTGAGAGCATGTGACAGGGACATCCTGATAATTAATTAGTGTGAGAAGTGGATGATCTCCTACTGCCTGAACTGAGTATTCCAGCCTCCTCAGCAGCAAGGCTGTGTCTTGAGGGATAGATAAGAATTTATCAGACATTGGAGAATGTCTCCTCCACTTTCCCCATCCCCTGCAAGGAAAAATAACCCAGTGAAAGGAAGTAGCATAGAAGATTCCAGAAATATTTAGTAGATGGTGAAGCCATATGATGGGGAAATGAGTGGTGATTTGATAAGTAAAGCTGGAAATGTCTCAGTTTTCATGATAGGAATAGATAGTTTGTTTGGGGTTGTTATTCA
Source organism: Monodon monoceros (assembly GCF_005190385.1). Classification (NCBI taxonomy): domain Eukaryota; kingdom Metazoa; phylum Chordata; class Mammalia; order Artiodactyla; family Monodontidae; genus Monodon; species Monodon monoceros. The sequence continues at coordinate 93,966,680 of NW_021703768.1, forward strand.
ACCAGATCTGAGGAGAATAAAATCTGAGGTGGTCTCGGGCTCCTGCCCAGCTCCCCCATAGTGACAGAACTGTCTGTATCCAGCAAGCCATGAGCACAGTTCATTCATCACCACACTTGCTGAAGTAACCTCTCATACACTTGCCATTGACTTCGGGGGTGAGGACATCAGCTGAAAACCGTGGAGGGGCACCTCATAGTAGTTTTAACTGCTTGGTAAATTGAATTAAGCATTCACAGAATCCAAAGAACCATTCTTCCCTACATTTCCCTTGACTCATTCAGATGTTACCCTTTCCCTGATTTTATTGGTGGTGACCCCAAATATGAATTGGGAAGAGTACTCTCAATGTCAGAGTCACCTAACTCCTCCTTGGGGAAATCCACTTCTCCCCACCTGCACTGATATATCATCTGGCCTCGCCTCATAATAATACAGGCCTTGCTCACTTTAGTGGGTACTTTTTCTACCCATAAAAATCATGTTTATTGGGCAACATATGGTGATTCATACCCTTTAAAAGTTTACAGTCTGAAAGAAGAAATGATGATATGAGTGAGAATAAAGAGAGCACCTGAAGGAAGAAGTGGCACATTTTTAAAAATTTTAAATAGAGTATGGAGAAGGAAGAGAGGGGGGAATGCGATGTGGGGATAAAGCATGGAGGGGACACGTGGCAAACCTGCCACCAAATGAAAACTGCAGTAAGGATTGAACAAGCAAAAAAGCTAAAAGCAAAATATAGATTTGAACACAAATGAGCTTTCTTTATCCTTCTTCTTCTTTATGCCTTAATCATAGACTGAATTTTATTCCCACATATGCTGTCTTGCTATTTTTACACTGAAGGTTATCATCAACCAATATTTCCTTTCCAAAATAATGTTTCCTGTAAAAGTTTACAACAAAGACATCCTTTCCCCTTTTTGGGTGGTTTATTCTGAATGAATAAAATATATTTGATTTGTGCTGGGTTTCACAGGTGCTGGTGTCATAGCTGTTGGGCATCGCAGGTGCTGACTTCTGATATTTTCCATGCAGGTGATTTTATAAATAGTCACCAACTGGTGTAGTTCTATATTTCTGTAGATTACATTTATTGTTGTTGGGATATTTTAGTAAAGGAAAATATTTGGGGAGATTCTTGGCTGTCTTCTAATACTTCCATTTTACAGATGTATTATAGTTTCTTTGATTTATTCGCTTAGTAATTCTGGAAACATAAGTCAATGTTTTAGATATTTTATCACTATAATCCTTCAATGCCCACCAGGTCCTGGGTAATGTAGATACACACAAAGACAAAGTCCTTCCTTTATACACTGTCCTGAAACATGGAAGCATGGAGTCTAGGGCATTTCTTGTAACATTATAATTTTATGAGCTTGTCTGTTATTTACCAAGTCTAGAAAGAGTAAGATATGGAGCCAGTTAAGTTGGAGGCAAAAAGTGGCAGGATAATTTACTGAGGTACTCAGTTGTGTTTTGTTCTTTCTGCTGTAAAAATGATGAGTTATTTTTCTCTTTACCATCCCAAGAAGCTTACATTTCTCATTCCCATGCCTGGTCTTCAAACAGCCATGTGACTGTAAATGTATCTATCTTATTGGACTGTCACAAACATTATTTTGCATCACTTAGTTGCAAATATGCAAGTGAGATGGTGGTTTCTATGGTGGTCCTTCAATATCTGAGGGGGATATTTGTTCCAGGACCCCTGCGGATACTCAAATCTCTTATATAAAATGGCATAATACAATGAATATAGTCAGCCCTCAGTATTTGTGGGTTCCCCATCCGCGGATATGGAGGGCAGACTATATTTGTATAATGAACCCATCCAGCACCACTGTTTCTCAAGGTTCAGGGAAGCAGAATCACTTCTACACATGTGGGAGCAGTTTTACTTGCTGGCACCCTCTAGCAGAAACCTTCTTCCATTTTCCTGTACTCTCCAGACAGTCTGTAAGAGGGGTAATCCCATGGGTGTTCTGCAGCTTCTATTTTTGGTTCTGTAACTGAAACCGTTATTGACCACCTTAGACTTTGGAACCTAGATTCAGAACATGAAGCTTCTTAGAATGGGGGAAGATGAAATATCTCTCCTTCATTTCTGCAGTAGAAATGACAAAACATAAATATCTCTGTATAGTATGCTTACACAAAAAGAAAGGGAAGGTACGGCACAGGGAATACAGCACAGGAAAGATAGAGCACAGGGATAATAACTATAAATGGAATATAATCTTTAAAAATTACAAATTGCTATGTTGTACACCTGAAATTTATATAATATTGTACATTACCTACACCTCAATTTTTTAAAAAAAAATGCCAAAAAATAAGGGAAAGGTAGTACAAAAGGAACAGAAAGTTAGGTTCTACATAAACTATCAACCGTCTAGTTATAACTGGGAGACTGAAGTTAAGCTGGTCACAGTGACATTTTTATGTGCAAGGGAAATTTTTGTGTACAGGAAAAAATTATTTAAAGTTACTTGAATTTGAAGTTAATACTGAATTTATTAAAGTATAAATTTTACAATGTAGTTTTCCTTAACCCCTTAAATTAAACTTACAAATATTTTTATTTATAATAATCATATAAAATAAGAGCAATTATTTTTAAGGGATCCTTTGAATAATTTTTGCTAAATTCAAGTTTACCAAATCTAAGTGTGAACCCCATTAAACAATTTGCCCTATTTACTAGCTTAGTTAATCCCCTTAAACATTAAATTGCATGTATAAATTTGCTACAATTAATTTAATGTTTAAACACTTCACATGTCTGATTTGGTGGATTTAGAACCCTAACAAGCAAACCCTTCCAAATATGAATATGCAATTTCTTATAAATCTAGTTGTTTGTAAGTACATTTATAATTTCAAACTTTTTATACATATCAATAGTTTTAACAGAATTAATAAATTTTATTTTAACTTTCAACTTAAAAAAATCACAAGTAAAATTATTTTTATATTTGGAACTGGATTTCAGATTAATATATTGGATTTTCTAACATTGCTAACTTTTCTCACACATTACAACCATTAAGAAAAATCAAATATGGAAATTATCTTGACTTTCACACTAAAGTACTAGTACTATGCATTTAATTTATTTCATTTCTATATTCTAAACTTTCCCATGGATAAAAACTACCTACTCATGGGGCTTCCGTGGTGGCGCAGTGGTTGAGAGTCCGCCTGCTGATGCAGGAGACACGGGTTCGTGCCCCGGTCCGGGAGGTTCCCACATACTGCGGAGCGGCTGGGCCCGTGAGCCATGGCCACTGAGCCTGTGCGTCCAGAGCCTGTGCTCCGCAATGGGAGAGGCCACAACCGTGAGAGGCCTGCGTACCGCAAAAAAAAAAAAAAAAAAAAAAAAGAACCAACTCTCTACTCATAAAGAGAATAATTTGACTCATGTGAGTGATGTAAGGTTTATTATTAGCCAGTGATATTTGAACAGGACAGAGGTCTCAAAAGTCATGTGTTTTTCGAGTGTTGCCACTTGTGGCACAGATGGGCACATTGTGTACTTCCTATGATCAATATAACTGCTGGGGACTCAGATTCCTTCCATTTCAGTGAAGTCTGGTTTCTCCTAGATTTAAATTCCCCCTGCATACATCTTCATTCCTACAAAGGGTGCAGAAAGCATTCTTCACTACTAGATTGGATTCTTCCTGTCTAGCTTTCAGGACACTTAAAGGCCATTGAATATTTCTCTTTTGTAGAAGAAACCCTGCACTCCTTACACAATGACAGTTAACTGTCTCACAAACCTCTTATATACCTTCTGAATTCTCTATTCTTATTTTTCCACATCTTTTCTCTCGGGCTAGGCCCCATCCCTAAGTATTTTAATATCATCCATTGGGTTGTGTATACCTCACTACCATCATCTGACTCAGAAGTCATCTGAATATACTCACGCTACTGAAAAATATAGAGAGGTCTGGGGTGGTCTTCATAAACTGTGGGTGAAGTCTATATCCATAGAAATAAGTTTGTGGGAATATTGTTGGTAAGAATGTAAATTGGTGCAGCCACTATGGAAAACAGTATGAAGGTTCCTCAAAGAAGTAAAAATAAAGCTACCATATGATCAAGCAATTCCACTGCTGGATATATATCTGAAGGAATATAATCACTATTCTGAAGAGATATCTGCACCTCTATGTTCATAGCAGCACTGTTTACCATAGCCAAGACATAGAAACAACTTAAGTGTCTATTGGTGAATGAATAGATAAAGAAAATGTGGCATATGTTTACACTGGAATATTATTTAGACATAAAAAAGAAGGAAATCCTGTCATTTGCAATAACATGGATGGACCTTGAGGGCATAATGCTAAGTGAAATAAGTCAGACTGAGAAAGACATATATTGTCTAATTTAGACATATGCAGAGTCTAAAAACCTGAGCTCATAGAAACAGAGTTCAGATTCATAACTGCCAGAGGTGGGGAAAGTGGGGTAGGGCAATTGGATGAAGGTGGTCAAAAGGTATAACATTCCAACTATAAGATAACCAAGTTCTGGGGATGTAATGTGCAGCATGGTGACTATAATTAACAATACTGTATGTACATTTGAAAGTTGCTACAAGGATAGATCTCAAAATTTCTCATCACAAGGAAAAAACGCTTTTAATTATTTGAGGTGCTGGATGTTAACCAAACTTATTGTGGTAATTATTTTTTAATACACACCCACACATATATCAAATTGTACACTTTAAACTTCACAATGTTATATGTCAATTATATCTCAGTATATAATTGACATATACGGGAAAAAATGAAAGAAATAAGTGCATGTGGAAATGAGCAGAGCAAATGATAGAGCCTTGAATGTTGCTGAAGTTTAAAAGTCAAGAGAAGGAGAGGGCAAAAGAAACAGAAAGAGAGGCTAGAGATCATGGGAGAAGGTCCAGGATTCACAAGAAAAACAAGAATGGAAAGAGCTTCAAGAAATGGAGGCAGATGAATAGGTGCAAAGAACTAAAAGTCCTGTGAGATTAAGAATGAGAAAAAATCTTCAAGATTGGAAAGAACCTAATTGAGAACTGGTCTTGATTTAATTGATGTTCCTGATATTATTGCCAAGTTACCCTCTCAAAAACTAAATGATGGAAATGATTGAAAGTTGACTTCTTGAAGACATTCTAAAGTAATTAGTTGATATTGTTCAAGGCTGAAAGGTGGTCATAATTGCCTTTAAGCATATGAATAAGAATGAACAGTTATTCACCAAGTTTTGCAAAGTGCTTCATGAAAGCAAACATGTTTAAAGCACTTACATATAAGAAAGAGCCATTAAACACAGAGAAGAACACCTTAGAAGCTGTGGAGTATCTGGCCTTAGATGTCTTCAAAAAAAAGCATAGAAAATCACTATATGTGTGTACATGTATGTATGATCATTTCAGGAAAGCAGGAAAGTGAAATGATATCTAGATTCTTTTAAAAGCCTTATTATTAATTCTTACTTATAAAGGAATTGAATAATGTATCTGAAATGCCAACCAGAATTCCTAGAACACAAAGAGTACTCAAGTAATATTAGTCATCTTGTCACCAGTTCTAGATATTCCTTCATTCATTTCAAAATTTATGTGCATCCACTGTCCTAGGTACTAGGGATAAATCATCGAACAACATATTATACCAACACTCCTTATATCCTAGTGAAGGAGACAGATTGAAAAAGTAAACAAATATATGAATTAATTACAATTTGTTAATTGTTATGAAGAAACCAAATAAGGGACAGACATGCAGAACCCCTGAAAGGATAGTGAGGACGGCTCCTTCAGAAAGATCTTTAAGAGTGATACAAACTGATATTTGGTATAAAACCACCTTGACTTCTGTATAGGAATAGATTTGAAAAGGGCACAAGTGGAAGCAGGAAAACTAGTTAAGGAGCTGTTCTAATGATCAAGTTGAGAGGATGGCCACCAGAGCATAGATGGAGAGATTTGAGTTAGATTTGGGAGGCAATATTGACAGAACCTGCTGAAATACTGCATGTGATGAAAGAGAGAGTTGAGGAAAAGAGGTTTATGCCATAGGCAACTTGGTGCCTTAGACAGACACAGGCAATCAGGCAGTAGACAAGATCTAAGAGGAGTGTGGGATGAATTGCTGAGTTAGCATTTGCACTCACTGAGGTTGAGGGACATGGAAGACATTTTTGTTGTGATGTCAAACTAGAAGAAAGGTGTCCTATGGAGTTAGAGACAAGAACATCTGCATACAGTAATAGAGCAACTTGCAGGTATTCATAGAACAACATGTCAACATATGAAAAAGTGGACACAATCTATTTATGTAACAAGACTACACAGAGTAAACATTTTCTTATCTTGTGTTCTCTATGGCAGTTTAGCACTAGTTACAGCTAAACTGCCATAGAGAACAAATACACAAAGTTTAAGACTGTAGCCAGAGCTCTGCTTATTCTCCTTTTGCCAGGACAAGGCTAGCTGATTTGTAAGAATTTCAAGTTGCTCTTAGTGAATGACTATAGTCAATAGTGCTTTCATCTAGGGAAAAAAAAGTCTACTCTTGGCTTGTGTTGAATTTTAACATACAGAGCCCAGCATGAATTTGTAACTTTAGTCCACTAGATATTTTTTCTTTCTGGTACAAATAAGCTCACGTATTAGAAGTTTTATTTACATTTGACTTGCCTTCAGTCGTTAGACAGAAAAATTAACTAAGGCTCCAAGTCTGAATTGCACCTTTGATAAATGTAGTCACTGGGAATAAAAGATTAGATGTAGTGAATTTATACCAGCTAGAGAGGCTGGCTATGTTTTCATTTTTCTCAAGGCTTTCAGATCATTTCCTTGAACAAAATCAACCAGCTATGCACCTTGAGCACCTTTTGCAGTACTTTTTATGAGCACATTTTTTAAGGTCCATTAAGCCAACATTGTACTTTTACATCTGTATTTTAAGTTTTCCTTTCCTTTTTATTTTTCATGCACAGTTTGGTAGGTAAACACAAATTATTCAAGTGCTGTTTCCATCTGAAATCCTAATACTGAAAACTGGTTGGAGCTAAAAGGACTTCCATGAATCAGTAATAAGCACAGGGAGGTGATGATAAAGTAGATCTAAGATGCCACCGATCTTTCCTAAATAGGCATACATATCTAGGAACAAGGAAAGATAATAATCTTGCTGTACATGTAAAAGAGTTTATATATTTCAGATCACGTCTAACTTGTGTTCTAAAGGTCCTTTTGGTACCTTTAGTAAGTACCAGTATGAGTCAATCTCATGACATTCCACAAAGGCAAGCACTGTCCTCACTTTACAGATTAAAATGCTGAAATTTGGAAAGATTAAGTAATCTGACTAGAAAATGACTGGAGCAGGATTTAAATCTAGCCTTCCTTCCTCTATAGCTTTTTTAGTTACTCTACATTACTATATAGGGAGGCTAGATACCAGCATCAGCCCATAGAATTGGATATAATCCATGAGGGAATTAACAATAGTACTACAGTTACAGCTTTGGAAAACCTAGCTTTATTTCTGGGTTTGGGATTTCCTTGTGGGAGTGGGAGCTGGAATTTCTCTGTCCCTAACCCCTGTTGTGACCCCAGCAGCCTGGGACAGCATATCCACTGGGGTTGAAGGTAGACCAAGTGAAGGGTTGACTAATGAGATAGGAGACAGATACCTATTGATTTCCATCACACCCTTTCTTAGAAGTTACTGAAGAAGATGTTCCTGCAAAATAAGGGAGAAAACTCAGTTCCTATCCAAGAACCCTGGGACTTATGGGTCAGTCCTTCATGCCAGTGTCTGCTGTTGCTTTGTGCCTAAGGCCCTTGGCCTATTCAGAGTAGGGCAATTCCACTGGTGGTTCTTTCCTTTCCTGCCCATTCCCAGAAAATCATCACAAACGTTCTCCAAGCAACAGTACACAGTGTGGTTTCTCATAGTCACCCAGGCAGGCAGCTCTTGCTGGGATCTTGCTGCCCCGAGTAGTGTATTTCAGAAGGCTGAGGTCTTGGCCACTCAGAAAACCTGTAACCCAGGTCCCCTTCCCAGGCTACAGTTTTTGGTTCATTCCAACCTCTACACCTTGTCAGATCATGTCATTTCAGTCCTTTATGGTTCTGGCCTCAAGTTGCAAACTGGTGGTATTAGACTAGCTCTCAACAGAAAACATTCCCATCTACTGCCTTGTGTTTAAAAAAAAAGTTTAGAGCTACAAATATTTAAAAATTAGGAGAGTTAATGTAAAATGTTGGGTTTCATACTTCTTTTAAAAACACAGGAACTCTAGCGATATTAAGTCCTCAGACCTGGATGGCAACAGCTAGATTCAGCTGAATTGGGTGAGCTTCCTTTAAGTGGGGCAGATACTTCCCAGTTACCACAGTACCTACAACTCCCTATTATCTTATACCCTAAGGGCTCTACTCACTTGTTTCAGGCAGGGCCCTGGAGGTATTTGAGTTTGCAACCTCTCCCTAGACCTTCAATCCACAAAGCCCAGTTTATTTGCCTCCTGCCTGGTGGATAAAGAGAGTTCAGTTTGAGATACAAAGTCCTCGTTTCCTCTTGAGAAGGGTAAGAGAAGAAAACACACCCATTACTTTTCCACTCATCCTACCACATACAACAGAAGAAACTTGCTTAGAAAAGATGAAACACTTGCATTATGGATACATAACTCAAGTGAGAGTTTGAATTCAGGACTTTCTGCCTCCAAAGTCCAAATGTTTTCCATTAGACAATGAAAAAATGCATTATGAAATAAAGTAGAAGTTAACATTTTTCCCAAAAAGATTTTAGTGATTCTATCTGCAAATATTTAAGTTCACCTACAAAAAGAGAAATTCAAAAGATTACTTGCCAAAAGATTGAGCAGACTGTCAAAGCTTGTGGTCTTTTTAAGTTGTCCCAGCCTACCACTTGACAACCAAATTATAATGGAGTCTACAAATATTTTCATTATCTATATCCAATTGATTATATTCCAAATGACTATAATCTGAAGATCGCTGTGTGTATGTGTAATATCAAACACACACACACATAAATCTTTCCCATGGTTGATGTTGCTTTCCCAAGCAGGTGTCTTCCATTAAAATGGACAATAGCCAGAGTATAATATAAATTTCTCTAAAAATATATCATTAGAGAGATTTTACTCTTAGAATATTAATGATGAAGGATTTAGACTTTTATATTTGTAGTTTTGGTTTTATGGCCAAAATATAGAAGTTTTAAGAACTTTTAATCTTTTCAATTTTACTTGATAATGACACAAAACTTCTATTGGTTAAAATAAGTCACAAAACAGAAACTAAAATGTTTTCATAATATCTTAAAAAGTTCCCTCCAGAAAGATTTCTTCATTGTTAACAATCAATGTTTCACCAAATATCTTGACAGTTGACATACAAAATTTATCATTACAGATGGTAATCCTAAGTAATCAATAAGACTTTAAATTGTGTACATCATGGTCTATTTAATAAAGTAGGGAAGTATACAACTCATTTTAGAAAGAATTAACTACAAAATCATTAAATTTGTCTCAGCATACTGATTTTCTACAAATAATTCTAGCTTTCTAAGAATTCACTATAGTTGAGGTTGTTAAGAATTTACTATGACACACTTACTTTCAGGTCACATATGTTGGTTTGACTATTAACAGCGACGAAATCTTTCTGGAGGGAACTTGCATCTACATTCCACAAACCCCTCCCCACATACATCACATGGCTTGTATGAGATTAGACACCTTCTGCAATTCTTGATATTCTGTGCCTTTGCATCAACTCACTGATGCCTTTATAAAGTATGCTCTAAGGGACAAAGAGTCAGTTACAAGGGAACCCCCATGAGGCTATTTGTTGATTTTTCTACAGAAACTTTGCAGGCCAGAAAGGAGTGGCATGATATATTCACAGTCTTTAAAGGAAAAAACCCCTGCAACCTAGGATACTCTACCCAGCAAAATTATTATTTAGAATAGAAGGAGAGATAAAGTATTTCTCAGACAAGCAAAAACTAAAAGAATTCAGAAATACTAAACCTACCTTAAAATAAATATTGAAAGGTCTTTTCTAAATAGAAAAAAAAGCAAGAATCTATAGGAAAGGGGAAATCACAATAGGAAAGGCAAATATATAAAAGGATTGAAGATCACTTAAATAATAACATAGATTAAAAAACAATCAAAAGACTTTGTAAAAGTGATTATAACTACAATTAACATCAAAAGGATAAACATGAAGATGTAAAATAGGACATCAATATCACAAAATGTGGGGGAGGGAAATATAAAAATGTAGCTCTTTGAGAATGTGTTTGAACTTATGTAACTATCAGTTTAAAGCACGTAGATATAGCTATGGGTCAACATACTTGAAAACTAGGGTAACCACAAATCAAAAACATACAATAGATTTGCAAACACCAAAAAGAAAGGAATTCAAGGCATACTACAAAAGAAAAACATCAAACCACAAAAGGAAAAACAAAAAGAAGAAATAAACAAAGGAAAAATACAAAATCAAGTGGAAAACAAGGTTTAAATTGGCAATAAGTACAAGCCTATCAATAACTACATTAAATATAAATGGACTAAATGCTCTGATCAAAACACATAGAGTGGCAGATTGGATTTAAAAAACAAGAATTGACAATATGCTGCCTACAAGAGACTCACTTCAGGGCAAAAGACACACAGATTGAAAGTGAAGGCATAGAAAAATATACTTCATGTAAATGGAAATGACAAGAAAGTGGGGGTAGCAAAACTCATATCTAACAAAATAGACTTTAAAACAAAGGCTATAAAGAAAGACCAAAGAAGGACATTATATTCAATACAATAACAAAGGGATCAATACAAGAAGAGTATATTATACCCATTAACATATATGTACCCAGTATAGGAGCACCTAAATATATAAAGAAAGTAATAACAGACATAAAGGGAGAAAATGACAGGAATACAATAATGGTACACCCCCATTGACATCAATGGACAGATCTTCCAGACAGAAGATCAATAAGGTGACAGAGGTCCTCAATGACACAATGGGCTAGTTTGACTTAATTGATGTCTACAGGACATTACATCCAAAAAAAAAGACTTGGAATACATATTCTCTTTAAGTACACATTAAATGTTCTCTAGGATAGACCACATACTAAGTCACCAAAAAAAGCCTAAACAAATTTAAGAGTATAGAAATTATCTGAAGCATCTTTTCTTACCACAATGGAATGAAACTAGAAATCAACCACAGAAAGAAAAACAGGAAAAAGTAACGAACACATGAAGGCTAAACAACATGAGACTAAAAAACCAATGGGTCACCGATGAAATCAAAGAAGAAATCAGAAAGTACTTCAAGACAAATGACAATGAAAACACAACCATACTAAATCTATGAGATGCAGCAAAAGCAGTGCTAAGAGGGAAGTTCTTAGTGATTCAGGCCTTCCTCAAGAAACAAGAAAAATCTCAACCTAATCTACCACCTAAAAGAATTAGAGAAAGAAGAACAAACAAAACCCAAAGTCAGCAGAAGGAATAATAAAGATAAGAGATGAAATAAATAAAATAGAGATAAAAAAAACAATAGAAAAGATCAATAAAACCAAGAGCTGGTTTTTTGAAAAGATAAGCAAAACTGAAAAACCTCTAGCCAGGCCCACCAAGAAGAAAAAAGAGAGGATCCAAATAAAAGAAGAAATGAAAGAGGAGAAATAACTGATACTGCAGAAATATAAAAATTCATAAGAGAATACTATGAACAGTTATATGCCAACAAACTGGACAACCTAGAAGAAACAGACAAGTTTCTAGAAATATACAGCCTACCAAAATTGAGTCAAGAAGAAACATAGAATTTGAACAAACTGATCACTAAAAGTGAAATAGAATCTGTAAAAAAAAACCAAAAGAAACAAACAAAACAAACAAACTCCCTGCAAACAAAAGTCCAGGACCAGATGGCTTCACTGGGGAAGTCTACCAAACATATAAAGAAGAATTTATACCAATCGTTTTCAAACTACTTCAAAAGACTGAAGAAGAGGGAACACTCCCAAAGTCATTTTATGAAGCTACCATCACCCTTGATACCAAAACCAGACAAAGACACTACGAAAAAAAAAATTACAGGCCAATATCTCTGATGAATATAGATGCAAAAATTCTCAACAAAATATTAGCAAACCAAATCCAACAGTACATAAAAAGGATCACTGAAGAAATCAAAGAGGAAATCAAAAAATACCTAGAAACAAATGACAATGAAAACACGATGACCCAAAACCTATGGGATGCAACAAAAGCACTTCTAAGAGGGAAGTTTATAGCAATACAATCCTACCTTAAGAAACAAGAAACATCTCAAATAAACAACCTAACCTTACACCTAAAGCAGTTAGAGAAAGAAGAATATATAAACCCCAAAGTTAGCAGAAGGAAAGAAATCATAAAGATCAGATCAGAAATAAATGAAAAAGAAATGAAGGAAACGATAGCAAAGATCAATGAAATGAAAAGCTGGCTCTTTAAAAAGATCAACAAATTGATAAACCATTAGCCAGGCTCATCAAGAAAATAAGGGAGAAAACTCAAATTAATAGAATTAGAAATGAAAAAGAAGAAGTAACAACTGACACTTCAGAAATACAAAAGATCATGAGAGATTACTACAAGCAACTCTATGCCAATAAAATGGACAACCTGGAAGAAATGGACAAATTCTTAGAAATGCACAACCTGTCAAGACTGAATCAGGAAGAAACAGAAAATATGAACAGACCAATCACAAGCACTGAAATTGAAACTGTGATTAAAAATCTTCGAACAAACAAAAGCCCAGAACCAGATGGCTTCACAGGCGAATTCTATCAAACATTTAGAGAAGAGGTAACACCTATCCTTCTCAAACTCTTCCAAAATATAGCAGAGGGAGGAACACTCCCAAACTCATTTTACGAGGCCACCATCACCCTGACACCAAAACCAGAAAAAGATGTCACAAAGAAAGAAAACTACAGGCCAATATCACTGATGAACATAGATGCAAAAATCCTCAACAAAATACTAGAAAACAGGAGCCAACAGCACATTAAAATGATCATACACCATGATCAAGTGGGCTTTATCCCAGGAATGCAAGGATTCTTCAATATACACAAATCAATCAACGTGATACACCATATTAACAAATTGAAGGAGAAAAACCATATGATCATCTCAATAGATGCAAACAAAGCTTTTGACAAAATTCAACACCCATTTATGATAAAAAACCCTCCAGAAAGTAGGCATAGTGGGAACTTTCCTCAACATAATAAAGGCCATATATGACAAACCCACAGCCAACATCGTCCTCAATGGTGAAAAACTGAAACCATTTCCACTAAGATCAGGAACAAGACAAGGTTGCCCACTCTCACCACTATTATGCAACATAGTTTTGGAAGTTTTACCCATAGCAATCAGAGATAAAAAAGAAATAAAAGGAATCCAAATCGGAAAAGAAGAAGTAAAGCTGTCACTGTTTGCAGATGACATGATACTATACGTAGAGAATCCTAAAGATGCTACCAGAAAACTACTAGAGCTAATCAATGAATTTGGTAAAGTAGCAGGATACAAAATTAATGCACAGAAATCTCTTGGATTCCTATACACTAAGGATGAAAAATCTGAAAGTGAAATTAAGAAAATACCCCCATTTACCATTGCAACAAAAAGAATAAAATATCTAGGAATAAGCCTACCCAAGGAGACAAAAGACCTGTATGCAGAAAATTATAAGATACTGATGAAAGAAATTAAAGTTGATATAAATAGATGGAGAGATATACCATGTTCTTGGATTGGAAGAATCAACATTGTGAAAATGACTCTACTACCCAAAGCAATCTACAGATTCAATGCAATCCCTATCAGACTACCTATGGCATTTTTCACAGAACTAGAACAAAAAATTTCACAATTTGTATGGAAACACAAAAGACCCCGAATAGCCAAAGCAATCTTGAGAAAGAAAAACAGAGCTGGCGGAATCAGGCTCCCTGACTTCAGACTATACTACAAAGCTACAGTAATCAAGACAGTATGATCCTGGCACAAAAACAGAAATATAGATCAATGGAACAGGATAGAGAGCCCAGAGATAAACCCACGCACATATGCTCACCTTAGCTTTGATAAGGGAGGCAAGAATATACAATGGAGAAAAGAACGCCACTTCAATAAGTGGTGCTGGGAAAACTGGAGAGCTACATGTAAAAGAATGAAATTAGAACACTCCATAATACCATACACAAAAGTAAACTCAAAATGATTAAAGACCTAAATGTAAGGCCTTACATCATCAAACTCTTAGAGGAAAACATAGGCAGAACACTCTATGACATAAAACACAGCAAGATCCTTTTTGACCCACCTCCTAGAGAAATGGAAATAAAAACAAAAATAAACAAATGGGACCTAATGAAACTTAAAAGCTTCTGCACAGCAAAGGAAACTATAAACAAGATGAAAAGACAGCCCTCAGAATGGGAGAAAATATTTGCAAATGAAGCAACTGACAGAGGATTAATCTCCAAAATTTACAAGCAGCTCATGCAGCTCAATATCAAAAAAACAAACAACCCAGTCCAAAAATGGGCAGAAGACCTAAATAGACATTTCTCCAAAGAAGATATACAGATTGCCAACAAACACATGAAAGAATGCTCAACATCATTAATAATTAGAGAAATGCAAATCAAAACTACAATTAGGCATCATCTCACCCCAGTCAGAATGGGCATCATCAAAAAATCTACAAACAATAGATGCTGGAGAGGGTGTGGAGAAAAGGGAACCCTCTTGCACTGTTGGTAGGAATGTAAATTTATACAGCCACTATGGAAAACAATATGGATGTTCCTTAAAAAACTAAAAATAGAACTACCATACGATCCAACAATCCCACTCCTGGGCATATACCCTGAGAAAACCATAATTCAAAAAGAGTCATGTACCAAAATGTCCATTTCAGCTCTATTTACACTACCCAGGATATGGAAGCAACCTAAGTGTCCATGAACAGATGTATGGATAAAGAAGATGTGCCACATATATACAATGAACTATTACTCAGCCATAAAAGTGAATGAAACTGAGTTATTTGTAGTGAGGTGGATGGACCTAGAGACTCATTCAGAGTGAAGTAAGTCAGAAAGAGAAAAACAAATACCGTATGCTAATGCATATATATGGAATCTAAAAAAAAAAAAAATCCAGTGTCAGCTGGTTGATTTAAAAAAAAAAAAATCAGAGAGCCTGGAAATAAGCCCACACATCTATCATCAGTTAATCTACAACAAAGGAGGCAGGAGTATACAGTGAAGAAAAGACGATGTCTTCAACAAATCATGTTGAGAAAGATGGACAGCTACATGTAAGTCAATGAAATTGGAACATTCCCTCACAGCATATACAAAAATAAACTCAAATGGTTTAAAGATATACAAAAATAAACTGAAATGGTTTAAAGACTTAATATAAGGCATGACACCATCAAACTAGAAGAGAATATAGGCAGGACATTCTCGGACATAAATCGTAGCAATGTTTTCTTAGATGAGTCTCCCAAAACAAGAATAAAGAAATAAAATCGAAAATAAACAAATGGGACCTAATCAAACTTTAAAGGTTTTGCACAGCAAAGGAAACTGTCAGCAAAATGAAAAGAAAACCTACAGAATGGAGAAAATATTTGCAGACATTGCGACCGACAAGGGGTTAATATCCAAAATATACAAACAGCTGATACAACTCAATATTGAAAAAAATAACCTAAGCAAAAAATGTGCAGAAGACCTAAATAGATATTTCTCCAAAGGAGACATACAGATGACCAACAGACACATGAAAAGATGGTCAACATTGCTAATTATTAGAGAAATGCAAATCAGAACTACATCAGGGTATCACTTCACACCAGAGTGGCTATCATCAAAAAAAATCTATATAAATAATAAATACTGGAGAGAATGTAGAGAAAAGGGAACCTTCCTACACTGTCGGTAGGAATGTAAATTGGTGTAGCCACTATGGAAAACAATATGGAGTTTCTTTAAAATCTAAAAATAGAGCTACCATATGATCCAGCAATCCCACTCCTGGCATATATTCAGAAAAGGTGAAAACTTTAATTTAAAAAGATACATGCACCCCAATGTTCATAGCAGCACTATTTACAATAGGCAAGACGTGGAAACAACCCAAGTACCTATCAACAGATGAATGGATAAAGGAGATGTGTATATATACAATGGAATATTACTCAGCCATAAAGAGAAAGAAATATTGCCATTTGCAGCAACATGGATGGACCTAGAGATTATTATACTTAGTGAAGTAAGTCAGAGAAGGATAAATATGTGATATCACATATGTGGAATCTAAAAAATAATACAAATGAATCTATATACAAAACAGAAACTGACTCACAAATGTAGAAAACAAACTTGCAGTTACCAAAGGGGAAAGGGGAAAGGGAGGAGGAGGGATAAATTAGGAGTATGGGATTAACAGATACAAACTACTAATAGTACTTAAAATAGATCATGCAACAAATGTTTGCTGTGTAGCACAGGGAACTATATTCAATATCTTATAATAACCTATAATGGAAAATCTGAAAAAGTATATATATATACATAACTGAATCATTTTGCTGTATACCTGAAACTAACACAATATTATAAATCAGTTATACTTCAATTAAAAAAACATACATTCACCTTATTTTGGATTCAAGGAAGACACTAGGGATTATTCAAGTATGGAAGACCACTTACCCCATATTGTGTTTTTTGAGTCCTTATGTTGTCTGCCTCTTAATGTGTGTTAAGTTTTGTTTATAAATTGACTATTAGGTAGTTTCCCAAGCAATTAGTTGTCACCTCTCAATTTCTTGCTATTTTCAATTTATCAGACTCAATAAATCTTTTTTCTTAGTCTTAAAGGTTTTTATATGGAAATCAGACAATCAGGATTACAGAAAATCTGAAGGCTTGTTTAGGAATAACCAGCACAGGCTTTCATTTTGGCTCCTAAAGGTTGTAGTTTGTTCCTAGTCTTTGGCTAAATTCTGGAAAGGTGGGTTGCTTAGTAAGAGAGTGCTATATAACTGACTTGTTATCTGTATTTGGTTACAATGTGTATGTTATGTGTATTGAGATATAATAATTAATATTTCCCTAATTCTAAAAGTATTAATGCATAAATGTACATAAGTAGAAATGAATAAAAGGAAGCTTGTGACCTGAATACATCATTTTTCAACTGTGACTGAAATAAGTAGGACAGATAGGATTTGGAGGAAATCTCAGGTACAAAGCATATAATTTTTATATTTGTGATCATACTGTATGATTTGTTCTGTTTGATTTAATGATAAGAGTACTGGTGATAATTCTATAGGTCTTATTCATCCTCTACGTATAGGTCTTATTCATCCTTTAAAAAGAAACTACTATAGGATGCTTTTTGATGGGCATTTATTTTATTCTGTTTTGTTTTCCTATGATGTACATCATTGTAAATATATCTTTGTGCACACATGCAAATATTTTTAAAGAATAGGTTCCTTTTAGTGGACTTGTTAACTGAAAAGATGTTGTTCATTTAACATTTTGAGGGGTCTTGTCAAATTGGTTTCAAACAGGCTTTACCAGTTTACACTTCTATCTATGGTGTATGAAAAAGCTGGTGTCTTGCATCCTTACCAATGCATTATACAGTATTATTCAGTCTAACGGAAATGCAAATTGTTTCAATTTGTATTTCCTTGATTATTCAGAGGTCTTTTTTGCTTTCTTGGACCATTCACATTTCATCTTCTTTGAATTGCTTGTTCATATCCTTTTCTTATTTCTCCGTCCAGTTTTCTTTTCTTTTTCTCATATCAAATTCTTAGACCTTTTTTAAAAACATATTTCTCAATATTAACCTTTTGTCTGTTAAATATGGCACTCGTCTTTTTGATTTTGGTCCTTATGGATGTCTTGTAATGCTATAAGATAAAATCAGTTGTCTTTTCCTTTATGGCTGTTGCGTGTAGGCAATTGTTTAGGAAAACCTTCTCCATCTTAAGATCATAAAACTGTATCTCCTTTATTTTCTTCTTACGTCTAGTGAGTTGTGTTTTTAAAGAGTAGTTAGGTCAGCTACATAAAGAAGGTTTAGAAAGCTTTTCTGAACATTTATTTGAAGCAAGTTTCCTTGTTTTTAGAAATTGAACAAGAAAGAAAGAGAGTACCTTGTCCTTTTAGCTTCTTGAGGACATAGTCTGTGTCATATCCATTACTACATTTAAGTTTGAACTCATGTTCCCTCTTCTTACCAATTTCCTCTTCCGGTCTGCTGGGAATTGAGGGTTCTCTAGTTAGTTATCTGAAAGATTTCATCCTTCTCGCATTTTCTGACTTCTCCTGAAGATTGTGAGACCATGATCCTCTTTAAACCTTCGAGAATGAAGCCTGCTTCCTAGGAAAATCCACAGTCCCTTCAGGGGAAAAAAAAAATGAGAAAAAGAAAAGAAAACATCATAAGGGCCTCCTAAGGCCTATAAGTCTAAGACATACAAACGTAAGATATTTTCTTTGCTACTTGTTAAAGAAAGAGACAAAAGTGAGGTGAAAGACCCTTCCTTGCCCCGTTTTAGCGAATCCAAGCAAAACTAACTTCTCTACCCCTCCCTCTGAGTGGAGATCTAATAAAAAAAAGTCAACACTCAGGCATGCTAAAGTAGCAAGTGGCACCCCATCAATTATGTCAGAATTTACTACTTGTAGGTAAAGCTCATTTTTAAAATTGTTGTTCTCTCTGTTGTTCTCCAAAGTCCTGATCTTGAGATAAGCAAAATACTAAAATCTAGAACAGGAAATATAAGAGTCCTTCATCTTGGAACTCTGCTTAATAACCTAGAAAAATCTTTTGATTAATCTCATTTCAACGGCTTAGTACACAGCATTTAATTTATCTTCAAGAACAAAGTGTTCTGTTTTCTGCATCGTTTTTTCCATCATCTATGGGGCCACTAAAATAAAGGGGAAGAAAAAGAAACTGTTTTAGCAAAGTATTTAATAAATTTAAACAAAAACATGACCTTTATCTTGTCTAAAGACACGAACAAACAAGAAACTCCATGAACAAATCAGTTCTTCATGTAAGAATGGGAAATCGTCAGGAATATTGCATTCCCCTGATTTAATACCCAATTCTGAGCTCCTCTAGACAACCATTCATGAGACAGCTTTGAGCATTGGCTCGGCTTTCATAAGAGGACCTCTGACTCCCCTGGTCTCTCTTTAAAAGTGAGCATTGAAGTAAGTCTGATCCTGGTGTTACAGTCACTTGTCAATATCAAATGATACCTCTGCCACCTACACAGTGTCTGCCTTGTGCTATGTCTTCCTGACTGCTGAGTCCTTTAAGCCATTTGCTTTAAACAGCTGAACCACATGCTGTGGGCTGGGTGCAGAGTGCACTTTTGCTGCCAACCCTCAAGACTAAGAGCGTATACTTCCCAAATTGTCCCAGATAACCTCTTAAAATAGGCTTTAGTCTCATCATGCTATAAGTATTTGTCTGAACTACTGAAGGGTGATGGAGCTAACACATTACAGAGAAATTAATTAATGGTCACAAGTAACCATTGCGAGTCATCTTCAGAGAATGCTTTAGTCTTAGTTCCTCTACACTGTCTGTTAGAATCATATGATGACAGTGATTTTTAACTGTAGAATTCAGTACAAAATATACCTGATCTATTACTTATATGTAAGAGAAATCTGCATTCCACAATTAAAATAATAATGCCACAGCTCATTTTTCTCCTGAAATTCTTCTTGGATATTTATTGAATCATGATACTGTTAGGATTTTTAAGCCATTTAGATAGAGGCTCAGAGAAAAAAATTTTGAATCCTCAAATTCCCTAAAATTCATAGATAATAGTCACTCATGTCACTTAGGAAACTTATTCCTGCTCCTCTCTACTTTTATGTAATGTTGCTTTGGCACTATTCATTTTAAATTGATACTTCCATTTTAGCATTCAGTTTTGTTTGGGGATTTATTTCTCTCATCAGTTTTTAACAACTTTCTTGAGATACAATTCATATACTGTACAATTCACCCATTCCAAGTGTACAAATCAATGATTTTTAGTATCTTCACAGAGTTATATGACTATTGCCACAATCTAATTTTAAAATATTTTTATTAAATCAGTAGGAAACACTGTACCCATTAATAATGAATCCCCATTTACTGCCCCTTCCTCATTCCCAGCATAAGACAACCACTAATGTGACTTTTTGTTTATAGCTTTACCTATTCTGGACATTTCCAATAGATAGAATCATACAACATGTGGTCTTTTGTGGCTGGTTTTCTTTCACAGATTTCAAGGCTCCTCCATGTTGTAGCATGTATCAGTACTTCATTTCTTTTTACTGATGAATAATATTCTAGTGTAAGAATATACCACATTTTATTTATACACTCACCAAGTTGACAGACATTTGAATTCTTTCCAGTTTTTAGCTATTATAAATAATGCTGCTATAAACATTCATGTGCAAGTTTTTGTGTAGATGTATATTTTCATTTCTTTTGACTATATACCTAGGAGTGGAATTGCTGGGTAATATGGTAACTTTACATTTAGTATTTTAAGGCACTTCCAAACTGGTTTCCAAAGCTGCTGTACCACTTTACATTCCTACCAGCAGTGTATGAGTGTTCGAATTTCACCACATCCTCTCCAACACGTGTTATTATATGTCTTTCTGATGAAAGGCATCCTAGTGGTTATGAAGTGGTATCTAATTGTAGTTTGGATTTACATTTTCCTAGTGACTAATGATGTGTATTTATTTTCAAGTGCTTATTTATCACTATTATATCTTCTTTGGAGAAATGTCTGTTCAGAGACTTTGCCTTTGGGGTATTTATTCTTTTCATTATTGAGTTGAAAGAGTTCTTTATATTTTGGATACAAGTCCCACACATCTATGATTTGCAAATATTTTCTCCCACTCTGTAAATTGTCTTTTTACTCTCCTTTTGGTGTTCTATGAAGCACAGAATTTTGATGAAATCCAATGTAGCTATTTTTTTTCTTCTGTAGCTTATGCTTTTAGTGTCGTGTCTAAGAAACTATTACTTAACCCAAGATCATAGTGACTCACCCATATGCTTTCTTTTAAGAGTTTTATAGTTTTTGTTCTCACACTTAAGTCTTTGATCTACTTGAGTTAATTGTTATGTATGGTATAAGGAAGAAGTCCAAGTTTGCTTTTTACATGTGAATATCCAGTTTTCCTAGTATCATGTGTTGAAAAGACTATTTTTGTTCCCATTGAATTATCTTGGCACCCTGTCAAAAGTCAATTGACTGTAAATGTTTATTTCTGGACTCTCAATTCTGTTCCATTAATCTATATATCTATCCTATTCCATTATACATTATCTTGATTACTATAGCTTTATAGTAACTTTTTATTCAGCAAGTTTGAGTCCTTCAACTTTGTTCTTTTTCAGGATTGTTTTGACTATTCTGTGCTGCCTGTATTTCCATTTGAATTTTAGGATCAGTTTGTCAAGTTCTCCAAAAAAATCATCTAGTATTTTGATAAAGATTTGAGAGAATCTGTAGATCAATTTGGGGAGTATTGACCATATTAAATCTTCTGATTCATTAATATGGGATGTATGTACATTTATTTAGGTCTTCCTTAATTTCTTTCAAAACTATTTTTTAGTTCGTGTATAAGTTTCACATTTCTGTTGATATATTCTTAATCTTTTTTTATTGTTTTGCACATTAAACTTTTTTTAAATTTCATATTTAAATTGCTCATTGCTAGTGTAGGGAAATACAATTGACAATTTTTTGGGTTACAATTGACATTTTAAATATTAATCTTGTATCCAGAAGTCTGCTATATTTGTCTATTAGTTCTAATATATTGTAGTGGATTCTTTAGGATTTTCTAAATACAAAATCATGTTATTGGTGAATAGAGATAGTTCAATAGATATGTCAAGAGAGTTGTTGGAATGTTGGGACAGGGGTGATCTGCTGCCCTCTGGATAGCATGGTTGTGGATATGAAGCCTAGAATTGCTATAGGCATTTTTCCCACCATAAGGTAAATTAGTCTGATCAATATATATGAAGGAGGACAATGACAAGAAAGTTGCTGGAAACCTGATGATGTCTTAACCTCTGAAACAAACAGCACTGAAGTCTTCCCTAATCATGATATTTGCAGCTACAAGAGCCAAGAAATACCCCTTGTTAAGAGAACTTGACTTGTGAACAAAAGTAACCAATAGTTTTGACTAATTAAAACATTTTTGAGAAGCACTCGTTCTAAGGAACAAGGGTAAAACACTGTGTCAAATAGTGTGTTTTGTCATTATATTTGTGTAGTATATATCTGTTGTGTTTTTTTCTGTTATGTTGTATCATGTATGTCATTTTGTAGCATATGGATAGAAATAATAGAGAAAAAGTGCTACTAAATTTATAGCTAAAAAATAAAACATCAACAACCCAGAATAAAAGTCATTTTTAAGAAAAATCTGGCTTATTGGATGAGGATGAATATGTGGAACTTCAAGATTTATCAACATTTAGAGTGTTTTGTTGCTGATGACATTATGTTTAATTCTACTTAGAAAAGCATGCTTTTCACCTTTATATGAGTGGGCACCAGCTCTCTCCTTGCCCTAAAGCAATTATTTGGGAGTAGGAATTTACAAATAGTTCCAGAAAGGGAAATAGTAATATAAAGATAGACAAAGGATGATTAATTGATTTCCTGAGCCTGTTTGGCAAGAGGTAGAAAAGAAAAAGGAAAACATAGAGGGTTGATGTATAACCTATGGGAATGGAATTAACAGGAAAAGAGAAAAAAGAGCTAATTCATCATGGATCCTAATCCTGTAAGAGAAGAGAAAATAATGATGGGACAATACATTGGATTTCAGAGGGAAAACAAACTTCAAGAACTTTTATAGCATCATTATGTTTGAGCACTGAGCCACCATGAAACCGGGGATCACCAAGTGGAAGCTTTGACTTCCATACTTAGGAATGGTTTTGCATATCCTTGATCCCACTTTTGGTAACTCTCTACTCCTGCTGTAAGACACACTGGTTTATCTCTGCCTGTGGCATAGAGCCCCACCTCCTTTCTCTGGTTCCCTGCTCACTCTTTGGCACAAAGGGACATGCAATGAGAAGACAACTCTGCCAGAGCACAAGAGCCGAGAGCCAGGCGGATCCCTGCAGGACTGCAGGAGAGTTCCTCTAAGCCACAGGGCAAAGAGCTTGAGCCTCTTTCTTCTCACTTATTACATAAAAAGACAAAGTGGACTCTGTTAGTGCTAATAAGTAGTCTTCGATGGCCTTCAGCTTTTACTATGGACATTGGCAAAAATGAGAAATGCCCAGGCTGCCAGCAAAGTCAGCAGAAGACTGTGTCTGAATAGAGTAGAATCTTAATTTTTTTAATACTTTTTAATTGGGTACCTTGGACCTGCATGCATACAGCACTGCCATTTCATCCACACTCGTATTAGATCCTCATGAATTATTCTGTTGATCAAATGAAGTTAACGAAAGGGCAGTAGTTAAGAATCTCAGAATCCCAACCAAGCCAGTGAGGATATGTTCATGAGGTCATTCAAAGGCAGTGAATGGTAATGATAAGCCACTGCTGTCCATTCCTTGACTATTAGTGGAGTACCACCTGTATGAGTTGATAGAGTCAATAGGTAATTTTTCTGCTATGGAGGAAGGGCTAGAGGAGTGTTAAACAGACTCATCAGACAGACTCAGAAGAATGTACTTGAAGTCTGGCTTTTTCTTGCTACTCACCAGCTGTGTGACCTGGGGTAGCCCACATCTCAGGATTATCCTTACCTGTAAAGTAGAGATGATCATAAAAAATTCCCTACCTTGCATAGGGTTCTTGAGAGATGCAAATAAAGTAACACATGAGAAACTGCTTTATAAACTAGAATGTGCTATCCACTGTCTTTTTTATGACTTTCTATTTAGATTCAGATGTGTGTTTCTAGTTGCCAAGGGATATTTGTTTATGTAATCCGTAGACTATTTTAAAAAGACTTATAGTCAATAATTTCAACCTGTTCACCTATTCAATTGTGTAACATTGTTCAATTCTGCTAACAAAACTAGTATAAGTTCTATCTTTTTTTTTTTTTTTGCTGGCACTACTGAGACTTTTATAGATATGCTAATTAGCTGAGAAATGGTAGGAGGCAAGGATAAGGGTAAAACAAATTTGGAAAAGTTAATGAATAGGCCCTAACAGGATAATTAATCCCTGAATAATGGTGGTATTACTTAACAAGACTATCATCAATAAGCTCATTCAGGTCTTGATACTTTCTAGTAATAATGTGGAAGCAAAAGAATACGTGTAACAATGATATTCTAAAATGTACATTTCTTATGAAGTTAGGATGACAATACGTGGTTTAAGAAGTGTTTTTCATGAGACATGTTGGGAAGCAAGGAGCGACTCTGACATTATCCCAGGTCCCCATTTGCACTGACTGCTAAGCAAACTGAGTTCAGAGAGGCTGTGTCTTGTCACAACCCCTGTGGTTGGCACCACCAAATAATTTACTCAACCAGGCAAAGAAAAAAGAAAATCCCAGAAAAACATTTACTGTGTAGGTCAAAGTATCCCTCAGAGCACTCAGTGTGGGAAACAGATGCCCTGGACCCCTGCATCAGCTGTTCTGACCGCCTTTGCAGATAGATCAGAAACATCCAAATTCAAAAGCAATCTTTCTAATCCATAAGGAAAAAAAAACAGGGAATTTTTACAAGAATGTGACACTGGAAATAAAGGTATTTAACTGATAGTATTTGAAATGTATTTTGTGGATGAGTATGACCTCTGGTGTTAAACTAGAGAAATTCCAGCACTTATATATCTTAATGACAGAAAGAGAAGCACATGCAATTTTCCAAGAGCTTATTATTGGAGGTTATAGGCCCTTGTATTGTCGCCTTTCTTTCAATCTTTTGTAATTCTCTTCCTCTCCTTCCCTCCTCACTCTCACAAATATAAATGAGTGTTTACTATGTGCTAAGTACTATCCACATGGAAGAATATTGTCTTTGTTGTTCTAACTGCTTAACTTTACATGTTGCATCTATAATCCTATATATGGGGAAAAAAGCAAAATTATGGTATGCTATATGAAAAGTTTACATATAAGCTTAAAATCCATTTGTTAATTTTATAAAGAAGAGAGGATTGATGAAAAGGAGAACTTCTTAAATGTGCCCCTGTCATAACCCAATAGTGTAAAATGCCCCAAACAATAAAGTTATGAGGATTCAGGCTAAAAGTAAAACAAAGTTGTCGGGGCATCTTGTCGCTTTTCATCACCATACTAATATTGGATTATTGTACTCTCCAAATACAGACATTTATTAGCAAGAAAATTTTTTGAGTGTGTGTGATCAGATGATTCCCTGAAACAGAAAGATGATAAATATCTGACTGACTTGCTCTCCTCTTTCTCCATCACAGTGGGTTTTACATTACTATATTATTTCATGAGCTTTTGTAAGGCACTGGCTAGGTGGAAGCACTGGTAATCTGAGTTTTGGTATTCTGACAGCTCCTCATTTTGTTTGCCAAATCTCCATTTCTTTCTTACCTTGTACACCCTTTCCTCCCCTGATCCCCCTCTGTGAGCAGTGGTTAACTCCATCATTGTCGTAAATCTCAGCAAACACTCTGTTTCTACATGGCTAAAGGCACTGCACCTAATCCGGTACTAAGGCATAGAGATATACATGGCAAAAGATACAATAATTTTTTCCCTGCTATTTTATCTATGGAACTTCTTTGAAGCTTTGAATTTGCTATTTGAGAAAGTCAGTTTGACAATAGAAGATGCAGCCATTACTTTTTTGTGTTTTTTTGCAGCCATTACTTTTTAGAATGACATTTTAATAACTTTAGAACCTTATATCTAATTTTGTGCTGGTAACAATTATTGTGATATTTGGAGAGGGGATTGATGTACTCGTTCAACAAAATTTACCAAAGGCTAATGAAAGTATTAATTTACCATAATAAATATATTTGATGTATTTAGGTTTGGAAGGATGAGTCAAACTTTTTCACTTAGCTATGTATAACGATAAGAAGCTCATATAATTTGTTATAAAGTGAAAATGAATGTATTATGGATTTTGTGCTTGAGTTGAATTTTGTTTCACACCAGAAGGTGAAAATATTTTAATTTGGAAGCTTTCATTGTAATTTCAAATTACTCATTAGAATTGTTTTTAATAGTCATGTTCACCACACAATTCATGCAGATCTACTCTGCTACCACAAAGATTCTATGATCAAAATTCTAAACAAGTTTTATTAAATTACCAAAAATCATAATGGAATATAAAAATAAAATGCTGTCTCCAGTTTTTAGCCATTCAAATTCTATTTTTGACGAAGACTACAGAGAAATGCAAGTTCTATGGGACTAAAAGCAACCCTCTCCCTTTTTTTCTTCTGGATCTGTTTACTTGCATGCACAAAAAATTAAAATTGCTTAACTCATATCCAAAGGCTATCCTAAAATGAATTATTCACTCCAAGGCACTGAAAACGCAAACTCTCTCTTAGGAGCAGGTACGTGGTAAGCAACTTCAGGGTAGCTGCCGAGTAGAATATCAAGAAATTGGATCCAGCTGAGAATTCCAATTACCTAATGAGGGTGATCCGCTTTCACTTTAATTTCTAACTCGTTATAACTTCTATCATACAAATCATGCTTTAAAATCACGATTTAAAAGGGAAACAAATATTCAACTGGCCAGTGTATTTCATTCCCTTTTCTGGAGACGGGAATCTCAACTTACAAAGAAATACAAACGATAATGACTTAAGATGGAGCAGTAACAACGAACCCTTGAAAGGGTCCCCTACCGCTTTGTGTTAGTATATCGCCCAAAAGAAGGACACATCACGGGAAATTTGGGAGACACAAAGCGTAATTTTTATTAGTTTATTAGCAAATAAATAAATATTACACCTAACTCTAGCAAAACTCCAGCACTGTCCCCAGGCAGCTATTATTCAGTCCGAGTTATTATTAATAATTTCCTAGCCAGGCTATGACTGCCGGTGTGAATCAGCCAGCGCCAGGCCCCTCTCCATCCGCCGCCCCCGCCGCAGTCAGGGCTTGGCACAGAAGATGCTAGGTGTTTGCGCCACAGTGATCCGCCTTTGCTTTGTGTCTGTGCTGCAGGTGTGGAGGAGGAAGAACAGAAGACAAGCTGGTGGCCGGCGGTCGCTGAGCATTCCCCAGCGCCTCGAGCAAACCTCTTCTCCATGGCAGGAAAAGCCCGCGGACCTACCCACTGGGGCAGCCAGAGGGCCTGAGCGCCGTAGCCCAGGACCTGGCGGCCGGGGGCGCCAGCCCCTCATATTCTGCAGAAGGCGCAAATGTGAGCAGGCAGTGGCGGGGAAAGCCCTCCGCCCCCGCCAGGGGGACCCGGGAAGCCCGTGCGGGCTTCTCCCGCGGACGAAGGGGATCCCCTCCTCCGGCCCCGCCCCCATCCTCCCCAGGCCCAGGCGCCAAGGAGGTTAACCCTACCCGCGCCGCTGCGCATTAGGGCGAGAGCACCGCGCAGCCAATCCCGGCTCCCCGGCGCCAGAGACCAGCGGCGTGGGGGAAGATCGGTGAGCCGGCCCGTTCGGGTCTCGCAGAAGCCAAACAGGGGCTCAGGCCCCGGGGTTCTCACTAAGCCCCGCTGCACTGGCTTAGCTAGTCGTCAAACTTTTTCTCTCCAAAGCGGGTGCCCCCGCAGTTATTTGGCGGGCAGCCGGCAGCCCACTCTCAGCGGGACAATTAGGGAGAAGTGGGCGTGGGGCGAGGAGGCTGCTGTTCTGCAGCTCTAAGAGGCGTGCATGCCGGTGGAGGAGTGGCCCGGGTTCCGCACTGTTCCCTTGCCTGACCCCCTGGCTGGGGTGGCTCAACGTGCTGCAGTGCCCGGTGCAGGGGATCTAGACTGCGCGTCCGGCACTAGTTAGGGGGGTGGTGGCACGGGAAGGAGGGGACGCCTGTTTTTTCCTCCTCCCTCTGCAGACCCGCTGCACTACCTGGTGGTGCTCACGGGTGCTCCCAATCAGCAGGTGGAACCCCCGCCCTCACCCTGGCCTGTCCTGCGCCTCCGAGGGTTTTCATCCTGCAGATTCTCCCCCCCCCCGCCCCCATCTCTCTCTCTCTCACACGCTCCCCTAAACCGCGCGCACTGCAAACTCAGTCTTGGTCCCCGCAGGTGATGTCATGCCCATTGTTTTGGTGAGCCCAACCAATTGGACGCGCCGCCTGGATTCTACCGGAGCCGGCATGGGCCCTTCCTCGCACCAGCAGCAGGAGTCTCCGCTCCCTACCATAACGCATTGCGCAGGGTGCACTACCGCCTGGTCTCCCTGCAGCTTTAACAGCCCTGACATGGAAACCCCATTGCAGTTCCAGCGCGGCTTCTTCTCAGAGCAGCCGCCACCGCCACCGCCACCGCTCTCCTCACACCTGCATTGCCAGCAGCAGCAGCAGAGCCAGGACAAGCCGTGCCCGCCCTTCGCGCCCCTCCCGCACCCTCACCACCCCCCGCACCTCGCGCACCAGCAGCAGGGCAGCGGCGGCAGCAGCCCATGCCTCCGGTGCAACAGCTGCGCCTCCTCCGGTGCCCCGGGGGCGGGGGCGGGGGATAACCTGTCCCTGCTGCTCCGCACCTCCTCGCCCGGCGGCGCCTTCCGGACCCGTACCTCCTCGCCGCTGTCAGGCTCTTCGTGCTGCTGCTGCTGCTCGTCGCGCCGGGGCAGCCAGCTCAATGTGAGCGAGCTGACGCCGTCCAGCCATGCCAGTGCGCTCCGGCAGCAGTACGCGCAGCAGCCGGCGTCCGCCTCCCAGTACCACCAGTGCCACAGCCTGCAGCCCGCCGCCAGCCCCACGGGCAGCCTCGGCAGCCTGGGCTCCGGGCCCCCGCTCTCGCACCACCACCACCACCACCACCACCCGCACCCGGCGCACCACCAGCACAGCCAGCCCCAGGCGCGCCGCGAGAGCAACCCCTTCACCGAAATAGCCATGAGCAGCTGTAGGTACAACGGGGGCGTCATGCGGCCGCTCAGCAACTTGAGCGCGTCCCGCCGGAACCTGCACGAGATGGACTCCGAGGCACAGCCCCTACAGCCCCCGGCGTCTGTCGGAGGAGGTGGCGGCGCGTCCTCCCCGTCTGCAGCCGCGGCCGCCGCCGCTTCGTCCTCAGCCCCGGAGATCGTGGTATCTAAGCCGGAGCACAACAACTCCAATAACCTGGCGCTCTACGGAGCCGGCGGCGGAGGCAGCGCTGGAGGCGGCGGCGGCGGTGGCAGCGGGCATGGCAGCAGCGGTGGCACCAAGTCCAGCAAAAAGAAGAACCAGAACATCGGCTACAAGCTGGGCCACCGGCGCGCCCTGTTCGAGAAGCGCAAGCGGCTCAGCGACTACGCGCTCATCTTCGGCATGTTCGGCATCGTGGTCATGGTCATCGAGACCGAGTTGTCGTGGGGCGCCTACGACAAGGTAAGTGCTCCAGCCCTTTGCTCACCGTTCCCGGGCCGCAGAGCCGGACACCGGGTGGTTGGGATGGCCGCTGGTGGGAACTCTCTGCCTGCCAGTTCCGAGCTTTTCCCGGACAATCGGAGGTGCCCGCCGGGACAGCGAGCACCGCTGAGACTCGCTCCCCTAATCCTCAAGGCAACTCTGGAGAGGAAGCTTTTCCGCGCGCAAAGTTCTGGAGGCAGAGAATGCCCAGCGAGTTTGGGCACGTTCAAGAAGTGATTTCAGGAGTCGGTGAGGAAAGCATGCTCTGTTCCTCTCCTGGTGCTCACGATGTCGGAGGCCCCTTTCAAACCCAAGCGCTTAAACTCAAGGATAACTTCCTCTCGGGTTTTGAGAGCCACAAACTGCGCTTGGGTCTGTGTTGTCGAGGACCCCGCTGCTTGGCCTTCCGGGATCTCCTCTCTCACTTTCCTGTGAGGCCAAGTGATCTGACAGATCACAGAGCCAAGACAGGTGCCCCTACCCCCATCCTCCTCCTGGGAATTCAGGTCCCCTTGCTGGGGATTGACCGACCCCCCGGATCTTAAAGGTGGTTAAAAGTGCTTCTTCTTTTTTTTTAAAAAAAAGTGCTTCTGTCTGTGTTGCAGGCGTCGCTGTATTCCTTAGCTCTGAAATGCCTTATCAGTCTCTCCACGATCATCCTGCTCGGTCTGATCATCGTGTACCACGCCAGGGAAATACAGGTAACTTCGGGGTTCTGCTGTTTATGAATGACTCCAGCCGGGGGAAGTGCAAGGCAGCAAACGCTTTTTCCAAGCTCTCGTGTCCTTGCTTGAGGTTACAGAAGACACACGCTGTATTCTTACCTTAGCACCTGACCTGTTCTTTCAAGAAGTTAAAAACAAAACAAACAGTGCAGCATGTAAATGTGCAGTAGTTTCCAGGATGTATTTGTTAAACCTTTCAGATTTTCCCCTCTCTTCTTTAGGTAGATCCACTTCTCCATATCAGTCACTGTATTTGTTTTGCTCAAGGCCAGTTATATACTAGCCTTAGTCCGCCAGGTAAATGTGTATTCTTGTCTAATAAACATTTAACAAGATGGGTGGGTCATTATGGAAGATTGTGCCCATGTGTATCACCTTCCATAACTGTAGCTTAGAGAAGAAAATAGGCCCGTGATATTCCTTGCTAATGTATATCAATAAGACAAGAAGAAAACTCTAACCTTTTCTATATCTTACTGTAAAATTGAAGAAAAAAATCTGTTGTAAATTAAGAATACAAATTCTGTATCTCTGGTAGTTTGGTAGATTTTCAGGTACAATCATTACATTATTTATTAAAAATGTCACTTAAGAGCAAAGGCCACTGCCCTTGTGAGTGAACTTGTTAGGGAAATGTTTGTTTTGTTTAAATGTAGCCAGGAACTCTATTGTTAGATTTGACTGTTACCATTTCAGAATAGTCCGTCTAAAATTCATGGGTTGTCTTTTAAGTTGTTTATTTTGCTGTAGCTTTCAGTTAAAGGAATGTTAAGGTTTGGGAATAAAATAACTAGAGTTTTCAAAAATTAAGAGAGATTGAGATTTTCCAGTTTAGAACTTACACTAATATGCATTTTCTGATTTTTTTGGATCTGGTGTTAGGCATTTGGTGGAACTATTAAACCCTCGAATTTAGGCTGCTTTCCTTTAGGAGTTGCCGTTGAATTTAAATAACTTAGTATTAATTATAAGTTAAATTAATTTTAAGTTAGTAATTTGCAAAAACATACTAAATATGGAAGAAACCAATTTTAACTATTGCCCAAGCAAAATAAAGATACACATGACCCCACATGAGGGGGGATAAATTACTTCATCATGCTTTCAAATTTGCAAAGACTTTGAAAAGTGTGATTTTGAAGGAAGGAGGATAGAGAATGAGAATTAGAAAGAGTGAGAATATTTAGAGGTAAGTAATAAAACTGCACTGCCAAAACAAGGCAAACGCGTTTGGACCCTTTAAAATTTTAATAATTCACACATCTTTAATTACTTCTCAGTTTACTATTAAATAATTACACATCTTTAATTCAGCACTAATGATCGTGGGCTTTTGAGATTCTTTCAAACATTTTAAAGTAATACTAAAATGTAACTTAAGCATCATGAGAGTATCTTTTCATTTTGACTTGAAGGGTAGACGCTTAAGGCTAGGGAACAAAATAGGTCTAATGGCCCTTTGACTTGGTTTACAGATGAGGTACCTGCAGTCAGAAGAGGTGACCAGCTTGCCAGATTCCACAGCTAGACAGTGCAGAGTGTGACCAGGCCTGTCCTCCTAGCTTCCACCCAGAATGCTTCCTGCTGCACTCTGCTACTGATTGTTAGCAACCCTGAACGTGGACATGTCTTTGTCTGTGGTTCCTCTCTAAATCCATACATGTGGTATTTGAATAGGGTTAGACTTAAACGGTTTTTCTAAAATCTTCTTAGGTATTTATAAAAATCAAGTAATTTAATTTTTTTTTTTTTTGGCTTGAAGACCAGAGTAGTTTTATTTAATCCACCCTAGAAAGAGACCTTGCTGTTTTGTTTTTTTTTTTTAATTAAACATCAGCTTTTGTATTATTCCTGTTCCTTCTGAAAAACACACAGCAAAACAAGCATTCAAGGCGGAGGACATTTGATGGTATTAACACCAAGAACAAAGTGTCTTCCTGAAAATACTAACCTTTTAAGAATTATGGGGAGATTTTTTTGAAATAACTTATAGGAGTTTGTGAGGACCAAACATTGGCCATTAACATTGGCCAGATGTTAATTACGTGGTGTAAAAAATTTTTGATAGCATATTAGAACTCTTAAAACTTAGAGAAAGTAATGCAAATAAAAGAAGTCATATTTTTAAAGATCATTTCACACTTGAAAGAATTCCACCCCTGGCTAATTTTGAGGACCATTTCTGTTACACAAATGCATAGATATATTGATTAGAGTACGAAGAGCACGGGTGATAAAAATGAAGACATGAATTCCCCCTCTAAGGGTTATAAGCACAGTGAACCTCTTTATTGTTGGGGCAACATAAACATCACAAAAAGTTATATTTTTATAATTGGAATTATCTGACCTGATGCATGGTTTCTGCTAAACCAACCACACTTAAGATAATTTCAAAATGGATGCTCAGGTAATATCATTTAGTTGTTTTGGATGTAGCTTTTACATTCAGTGTTTAATCTAGAGTGATTTTTGTTTTCCTCAAGCTGAAGTTCCAAATTCTTACCTGAGATGCTTTTTTAAAAATATGAAATGGAAAAGGACCAAATAAATGTGGAGACCCTGAGCTGGAAATCAAGAACCAGAAAAAACATGTTCTAATTTATCCAGAGAGTAGTCAGTGATTGCTGCTGAAATAGTTCACTCTGAAACACAGTAAAATCAAGTGCATAGGCTAATGTATCCATGTGTGGAAAATGATGAATTGACCCCTTTTTAACTTATTGATGTCACTGCTATAGATGTACTTCTTTCATAAGTTTTAAGCAAATAGGTACTTCTCAGTTTACTATTAAGAATTCTAAGTATATAGATTAGCTTTGAGTTAAGGAACTCAATGCAGGGCTTATGCTGCTGTTCAGAGCATGTTCTTGGGCATAGCATGCAGTCTGATGTGACACTTCCTCTTTTTCCTTTTAGCAGAGCAGTATGATGATTGGATAGTGAGAGCTAGCTAGTATGGGTTTCTGGTACATGGTAGGATTTCTTACTGCATTCAGGAAAAGTAAGTGTTATAGCCAATGTTCTGGCTCTCTGTCCACCAGAATTGCTTTAACGAAGCTTGGGGAGGCCCTGACATTTCCATGGAGAACCTTGGAAAGCAAGTCAGTGTGACCTTTTATAAAATGTTTATACACAGTCTATCAAAATAGATGGTTCAGGTGAGTCATGGACAGAAGTGCTTGAATTAAAATAGTGTGATGGAGAGGCTTTGTAAGAACTTAGCTCAGTACATTTCAGCTTTGGTGTCATTTTTTCAGTACCACAGACAGCTCAATGCACCAGGCTATAGTTTGCTCATTTCACTAATTACTTTTACATCCCCCCAAAACAAAAATGAAATTACTTTTTTGGGGGGAGGGGTCAGAAAGCTTATATAAAATCAGATTTAGTGGGAGCAGATTTTCAGCTAAGTAGATATTAGATTTTTTCAAATAGACATTTGGCCTTACTTTCTATATTCATCAGTAAAGTCAAAAAATGATGAATAGATACATAAAATAAATTTTAGCAAATGCCTTTGTATCACAACCTTCTGACAAAGGAAAAGTACTATGGGGATTGTTTCATACAGTTTGGAAAGGTCACTTGATACTTTAAGTAGCTTCCCCATCTCAAGTCCAAGGTCAAATAATAGGAAAAACAGAGGCATGATTTCCTGTGACTTTTCTTTTTCTCCCCCCTCTTCTGTAGGGTTGGAAGCATTTGTTTGATGGAATAAGAACAAAACAATGTTCAAGTACTCTTTAAGATCTTCAACATCGAATAAGTTGAATGTAGATTGCACTTCATCTTTTCAACTTTAGTGTACTCGACTTTCTCTTGTGGAAGCAATTTTAGTTGAAAGAGTTGTTTAGTATTTTGAGATAGGCAAATACAAGATTCTAAGTTGGGAAGAAAACCCCTTGGACTGTGATCTTTCTGGTTCTCATGGGATTTGGCAGAATGGAGAGTACTATACTTTAAAGTTGAAAATGGTTTTATTTCCTTGGTTTTGTTTTGGTAATAATATAATTATAGAATAAATAGCACTAAGGGAAACACTGATTTTCCCCTGGTATCTCTTGCAGTGGAATAACTCTACACATTCTCCCTTAAGTTAGCTTTTCAGAGATGGATGATATACATCTAAAAGTGGAAGAGCAGAAATGAAAATTACCCCTTACCTGTGCATGTAGGCCACACAAAGGGGGAAGGAGTGAGTGTGGGCAGGGACCTCAGCAACCTCTGAAGTCTCCTGGACTGGTTGAGGAGGGGTGGCTACGTGCCCACTGAGTAGACTCTGGCTCACCTTGTGGAGAATGGAAAAGAATGCTCGCTTTCCCACTCCTGCAGAGAGCAAGTAGATGCTTCCAGACCATGCAGAAAATACTGCATATCGTTATTATTCTTATTAATAAAATAATAATGACTACACACAGTGAAAATAACTAGTACAGAAGAGCTTAAAATAATATGATAGTCACATTCTCAATGCAGTGTTTCAGAGACAACCACTTTTAAATTTCTCATACATTTCTCCAGAATTTTCAAAAATGAATATTTAGTTGTGTTTAGAGACACACATACTGTGCTTTTTTTTGCTTAATATACCTTGAAGGTTTTTTATTGTCAGCACATGGAAACCCATCTCATTCTTTCTTAGCAACTGTTTATTATCCCATTTTATGGATGCACTGTGGCTTACTGTTAAGCTTTTGCTGTTATAAGCCATAATAAAAATGAACACTCTTGTATACTATTTAAATCTACTAATTAGAGGATACACATATGGCATATATCCAGCAGACAGATTGCTGAATCAAAGGGAGTTTGTATTTTAAATGGAAAGCACTGCCCACCAGCCCTTTAGAAAGGTCTTCAGAGTTCTCATTCTCGGCTTCCCTACACATTATTTCCCCACAGCATTGTTAACACTGAATGTTATAAAAAGGAATTTTAAATATCTTTGGCTTTGTAAAGTTTACTATCTTCCTGAAAAAACATTGTTTTTTTTTTTTTGGTGAAAAATTCAAGGACAAAGCAAGTATTGGCCATATTTTTGGGTTTCTTACTTGAAAAAAAGTTAGAGATGAAGGAAGCTAAAAGAGTAGAAGGAATGGTCTTCGACTGCTCTTTAGGTCTCTCGTATATCTATAGTATGAGGGAGAGAAGAGTTAACTCTGACTATAAGACTCCAGAAGATCATGAAGTGGATACCTTGCCTGAATTGCTTTGTTGTGTGGTGATCAGCTCCACAACTGCTGTCTATATTGCCAGCAACTTCTACAGAGTTGTAATGAGACTCTCAGTCCCTTTGACTTCGTGTATACCCTGTAGTAACGAAATCACTCAGGACCAATTTTCTCTGCCTGCCTGTATAAAGATCTCTGCATTATTAATGGGTGTGACACTAAATAAAGCGATCCTGGTGTGTTTACAGAGCAGCATCACAAATGAATGAAGAGTGGAACTTTAGGTTTACTGCAAGTGGGTTCGCTTGATCTGCCAACTCGTTTCTGGGCCACGTTTTGTACAGCTCGGAAAGGAGACCACTGTGGGCTGTCATTGTCCCAAACCACGTCTGGCAGGGTGGACAGAGGGAGCCTGCACTGATTTAACTTCAGGAAGTTACTTTTGGTCAGGGTACAAAGTGGTTTCGTGGGGCCGTTTTAGTGAGAATTTCCTCTCATTAGGAAATATGATGTTTGCTACTTGGGGAGTATATGTTTAACCTGAAACTCCTTTAGAATTCTCTTTATAGAACTGGAAACTGTGTGGAGAGGACCTGAATTGTTATCTGGCCCAGGATCCCACCCAGCATGGAAACTCCCTTTATGTCATCTCAGATAAAAGTGGCCACCCAATTTCTGCTTGAACCCTCTTCCCATGATGGTCAGTTTGTCTGTACAAGGCTGTCTATTCCATTGCCAGACAACTCTTAATTTTAGGAAGATTTTCCTTATGTTGGGAGTGAAGTCTGGTTTTATTCCTTCCCATATTCAACATTGAAAAAGTTTTTGAGCTCTGCTAATACAATGAGGAATAAGACAGTAAGGTTCCTTCCCTCTTGGAACTGACATTCCAAGCAGGCAGGGTTAAGGAGAGAGACAAAAATCAAGTAAAGGAAGAAAATCCTTGGAAGTTGTGATAAGTGTCCTAAAGGGGCCATGAAAGGCTGTGATAGAAAATAATTGGGGGCAGAGCATTGTACACATCAGACAGGGTGGTCCTGGGAGCAGTCTCTAAGGAAGTGACTTTTAAGCTGAGACATAAAGGAAAAGAAGTTACCAGCTATTGGCAGAGTCTGGAGGAGCAAACTTTTCCAAGCCCTCGTGGCTGCAAGGAGTTTCCTGCACTTATACAATTGAGAGCAAACCAGTGTGGCCCAAGCAGGGCGACGGTGGTACTAGATGGGGTGAGAGTGGATAGGCAGGGGTCTGATACTGAAGTGTCCTGAGACCATTACAAGAATTTTGTGATGTTTTCTTCAAAGTGCATGAGGCCACCATTAAAGCACAGAAGAGTCATGATCCAGCTTATTGTTTAAGCAGACCTTTTGTTGAAGCTCTGAGGAGATTGGTCTGGAGACCCTTGGCAAGTCACATTTAGAGATGACGCTCACTTGGCTTGGGTAGTAGTGGTGGAAGTGAAGAGAAGTGGCCTGATTCAAGACCCAGGTTGGAGGTAGAATGGACATCTTAGTGATTGGGTATGACAGGTGAGGGCAAGAGGTGATGCTAAGATGATTCTCAGGGTTCTGGGTGGAGCATCTGAGTGTGTTATGCTGACAGGGGAGAACTCACATTGAAGGGTAGCATGTGGAATCAGGAATGCTTCTGGTGGAAATGCTTCTGATTATACAAGAGAACCCTGAGTTCAGGGAAAAGGTGTGGAGTGGAAATTTAAATTGGCCAGTAATCAGCGTAGAGACTATTTAAACCCACAGGAATTCATAAAATCACTGAGAGAAAGTAGAGGAATGAGAGAAGAAGGTCGAGAGCAGATCAACCTCTGACATCTAGAGGTTGTGTGAAGCAGGAACTAGAGAAAAGAGATAAGAATGACTTGTTCTAGAGGTGGTAATGGGAGTGTTGGAAGGAGGGCACAGAGCTGTTTACTGAATGCCATGAAGTCAGTTAATATCGGGTAGAGAGGTGCCTTTTGGATTTGGCAAGTTCAAGGTCGTTGCTGACCTTGATGAGCAGTTTCAGTGGAATGGTAGAAACAGAACACAGACTGTAATTTCCAGTATAACAGAGTAATTTGATTCCCCCTCTTCCCAGAATTACAGAGCAAACATTTAAATATTGGTTAGGTCCCTTTAAATGCCCACCTAATTAAATAGTCCCCGTTTCTTTGAATTTTCCCAGTCAGGCTTAGAATGTCCCTGATCATATTCTTCTGGACTTACTCTGTTTTGTTGAATTCCCACTTTGAGTAAGGTCAGAAATGTACTCAGTACTTTCAGATGGGATCTGCCAGTGTACTTGTTACCTCCATTCAACAAAAATCCTCCATTGTGCCGACTGTTATTTAGTCTAAAATGGTCATTGCGTCACCCAAACTGTTGCCAAGTACACTTGTAAAATTGTTACTGAACTGAATGTAGGGCTTTACATTTACTGACTCTGTTAAATAGCATCTTGGTTTCAGGTGAGTGTTTTAGCCTGTCAGAATTATTTGAATCATAATTGTGATGTTTATTTGACAAACACTTACTTAGGTTTGGAAAATGCTGTGTGTGGAGGGGGCTCTGGCATTGGAAAGACCCACATCAGTGCTAAATTCTGTTCCAGAAACATGGTCAATGTTAGTGGCTGTTACCCAGTTTTCACACATCCAACTCTTCCTAGCTTCTCACTAGCCATGACTTTGAAAAGTGTAGCTTGGGTACCCATGCCGAAGGCACGGTCAGAGCTGAGAAGTAGGACCTTCTTTGTAGTTAGCCGTCTCTTCATCCATGATATTTGGTTCAGCTTTTCACGTACTAACAACTCTCTGAACTCTGACTATCAGCCAGCCTACGTTTCTCTACAAGAATGTCATGAGGACTGTCAGATCCCTTGCTGAAATCCATGTATTCTGTGCAGTCTCATGATCTGCCAGTCTATTCATGATATCCAAGAAGGAAACAAGACTGATGAGCTTATCATTTTAAGCATTATAATATATTAGGCTTCATGACCAAATGCCTTTTCTCTTAAAAATTTTGTTTTTTTCTCCAGATTATAAAATTAGTAAACATTTATATTAGAAATCTGTAAAACATAGATAACATGAAAAAGAATATGTTAGTTTAATCTCACCACCCAGAGATAATTATTATTGTGATATAATGTATTTATATGAAGTAGATGGACCTGATATTTGCTATATGTCAGGATAAGGAAATTTAGTGTTCTTTTCATGTAACTTTCTATTCATTTCCCCATGCCATTAAACATTCCAATTTTTTTTGCATCATATAGCTATAAGCAATTTAATCCTTTCCCTTATTTTTGGACCCTTAAGAAAAATTAGAAAGACCCTATTTAAAATATTTGTGTAATAAATACCTTTGCAGATGAACTTGTGTGAGCACCTCTGATGATTTCCTAAGGAAAAATTGCCAAGGCAGAAATTACTTAGTTAAAGAATATTATTTAAGGCAATTGAGAGTTTGTCAAATGGTCCTTCCAAAGGTTTATATCATGCCTTTCATTTTTAAAGTACTTACAAACCACTTTGTTAAATAACTGACTTGATTATTTTCTGGAGTGTCCAGGATCCATTTACTGAGTAGTATTCTGAGTACTGTCCTACTTTGTGAATCTAGAAATGTGCTTCTCTGGAGTCTCCTATAGCTTCCTATTTCTCCATGATTTTGGTTTCTAAATCTTGGCTAACCAGGTTTGTAAAAGGGTATTCCTGCTTAATAATTAAAGTTTATATAGAAATGATGCAAAAGCAGTATTGGAAGATAACTTTGTCCACAGATATTCCCAGTCTTTGTTATTATAGGAAGCTGTAAAAACCATAATTTCTGAAATTTTTCTCTACAAACTTTCCTGCTGAGCAAAGCAAAGCAAAGCAATCAGACTCTCCTTTGAGTTGTTTACTGTTTTTGCAGCATTGCCTCATGGCTTTGTGTGCTGCTTCTGGAGCCCAATCTGTCTGGGCTTGTACCCAGCTCTGCCACTAGTTAGCTGTGTGACCTTGGACATATTACTTAATCTCTCTGTACTTCACTTTCCTTGTCTGTAAAATGGGGAATATAGAGTACCTCTCTCATTGGGTTGTTGTGAGGATTGAGTGTATATATTTGTGTGTATATATATATAAAGCACTTAGAATGCTGCCTGGCATGTGGTGAGGGCTATTTAGGTGTCAGCTGCTGGTTATTGTTAGCTATTTCGGGGTTCGTTGGGGTGGAAGGGGAGGAATTGGAGCCCAGCTTCTCTGGGCTCTGGGCAACAGTGATATTTTTTTCTTCTTTTACAAGTCGTACAGGAGGGAACAGGAAAAAAAAAAGGTGTGCATTCAAACAGTGTTCATTAGTTTACTCACACTTAATCTAGAATAGGGGTATGTGTGTGTGTGCGTTCTTTTTTTTTTTTTTTTTTTAATAAAAGCTTTGATCTCCATTAAGCACAGCCAATATTTTTTTAAACTTAGTTTAGATTTTCCCTGGGGCAAGTTGGCCGTCTGAGGAGGTAAGTGTTCATTTTGGTTGTCAGGTTTCAGATCAGTAAACTAGTGTTAGAGTACTATAATGTTAGGGGTCACCATGTTTTACCAAAATAGCCATTTCCCCTATAAACACACCATAGGTGTGGCTTCTGGCTGGAAGCTTTGTGAGCTACATTAACTCCTTCAGACATCCAGGTCACAGCCGATGGCATCTCCTACTAACTAGGACCCTGGTGACTTAAAAGAGTTAAGTGCAGCGCCCTGAAAAGTAAGCAAAGGGAATAATTTGATAATGGAAAATTCTGGTATTAAACCCCTGCTGAAAGGATGAGAGGTAATAAACAGCCAAAGGCATATGTATAAAGGACTGTAACTGACAGCATTTTCTGTCTGTATTCATTGTAGGTCTACAGGATATTTAAATAAAAAGCTTTTTTTTTTCTTTTTCTGGATTAGGTTTATCTCTGGAAAGAGTTTTGTTTAGTATGCCACCACCCTCAACCATGCTTGGAGTACCTTGATTGGAAAGAATTGAGAAGAATTTTCATGTGTCAATATGACAAGTAACATCTCAAAATATGCTTGGTTCAGTGATTGGGTTTACTTTTTATCAGACAGCTTATATCTTCTCTTCTGTTTCATTTCAAATGACCATTAGTTGAGTCTGTATTATCTCTCTTTTTGAACAATGTGTTATTGTTGGGTGAGTTTTTTTCTTTGCTTTTTGACTTTATAAAACACATTGAGATTCAGACAGTATAAACGTTGAACTGAACTGTGTAGACAAGTGTTAACAGCCAGTGTTTCACATCTATAATTTTGTCATGTGCTTTCTTGAATATCTGAGCATCTTTACCTAGTTATGTATCTATCCATAATGGTTATCAAGAAGGTATTAAGATGGGGTTGTTTCCAAGCAATCTGACTATTGAAATTTGGATATGCATCCACTGTTGGTCTTATTCACTGAGATAGTCTTCTTTCTATCAGGAAGTTTTGGTCTTCCAAGGAAATTTCATTCGATATTTATATATTAGTTTTGACACAAGCATACTGAATTTTGGGGAGGAGGCGTTAAGCACCATAGTGTGGTTGTCGTGGTCTTGGGTAGTGCTTTTTTGAGGATAGCGTCTGCTGTCAAGAGGAG
This sequence comes from Monodon monoceros, assembly GCF_005190385.1. Taxonomy (NCBI): domain Eukaryota; kingdom Metazoa; phylum Chordata; class Mammalia; order Artiodactyla; family Monodontidae; genus Monodon; species Monodon monoceros. The sequence goes on from NW_021703768.1 coordinate 94,007,956, forward strand.
TAAAAAATACACAGGTGCTAATCCTTAAACTGCTTAAATTTTTGTTGAGTGAGTAAGGGAAGTTATATCCTAGTATTGGATTTATTTTTAAGGTCACAGGTCATTTAAAATATTGAAAAATAATAATTAGGCTGAATATTTATTCAAGTTGCATACATATAAAGTGATGTAAAAGTGATGGCTGCAGGCTTTATTATAGTCACCTCATGCCTTTTCACAGGTATATCTAGTACTTCCAGACATACACCCAAGCAGAGTTATTGACTGAACACTTAATTTCTTTTATGTGGATTTAGCTATGAAATTTTAAGACGAAAAGTCTTGGCTTCTAGAAACTTACCTTAGGTCGATTTTCATACTGGTAAATCCTCCCATATTTGGAAAAAAATGTTTTTTTATCAAAGAGCATGAATTGCTTTCTGTCCTTCGAAGCAAAAACAACTGAAGATATATTTATTTAGTGAACATGCTGTTAGTTTTAAGCTTCAGCTTCTTGCTTAAACCTGTGGGTAATATGGTAAATTTTAATGCTGTCGTTGAAAATTATTTTGAATAGAATTTTACTTCTTTCCCATTAGTATTTTAGTCAAGAACCCTCACTATTTGTTTGCATTTGTCAATGTCAGAGAGGGTACTTAATGAAAATGCATTTGGGCAGACTTTCAAAAATTAAGCAGTAGTGATACAAAGAGAAATCTCTAATTTGCTTCTTTTGGGGGTAAAAAGCAACAATACTGTATTAAGGCTGAAAACTATTTTTCAAAATATCTTTGATTTGGAATCCACTGGCTGTTGTAGATTTTTTAAATATCATTTTTTAAAGGCTTAGTCTTCCGTATTTTTTTTTTCTTTCAGCATATCTGCTTTACACAGTCTTTTTTATCCTTTTTGACAACTATTCCTATTTTTTGGTTGTTACATTTGGGCCATGTTCTGCTTCACATCTCAGAATGTGTCCCTTGGGTGCTCCTTACATTGGGGGATGAAGATCCATCCCACTCACTGTCATGTTCACTGTCTCGCTTAGTCTGATGCTGTATACACAAATTACTTCAGTGGCAGCTATTTCGAAATCATGAATCCATTAAGTGTGTCTCTTTGCAGTTTTATACAGCTGGCCACAGAGGGAAAGCGGATGTGTGTTTAGGACTTAGTCCCTCAAGCCCATGTCAGAACGTCTTGAGCAGAGACCACACAGCACAATCAGTGGTGAGCATTTTCTCTGCAGCGTTTTCCCAAAAACAAGAGGTCTTTTCTGCACTATTGTGCAGGAACACACGTCACCACAGCAAGATGATCGATGTGATGGAGGGTGGGTTGAGGGCTCATCTTCAAGACCTGAATTATGATATGTTGCCACATGGGAACCAAATGCAACAAATACAAAGGAATAGGATCAGATCGGGTGGCTGACGGGGTGGAGGTGATGAGCTCAGATACCCCAGTGATATGGGCTCTAGCTAAATTCCCAGGCTGAATACAAATTTTTATTAACTGGCTCTCATTTCCTCTCTCCTCTCTTGGTATAATGATGACCTGTACATTTACAGTGGGATCAAAAAAGTTGATGACTTTCACCCTTTTTTCTTAAACACAGTGGGGAAAATTACAATGAGGTGCTACAGGTCTGGTCCTCTTTACCAAAAAGATAAGAACAGCAGGATTTTCAGATCATCTCATTTACTTGTTTTAAATTTGCCCATTGGTTCATTTCTTCTGAGGAGCATCCCTTCCTACCCAGCAATCTCTGAGGTCCCTGCTGGGTGTGTTTACATAACCCACCCCTCTCAGCTCCTCCAGCTTTGTTTTTTTTGTTTTTTGTTTTTTTTTTTTAACATCTTCATTGGAGTATAATTGCTTTACAATGGTATGTTAGTAGTTTCTGCTTTATAACAAAGTGAATCAGTTATACATATACATATGTCCCCATATCTCTTCCCTCTTGCATCTCCCTCCCTCCCACCCTCCCTATCCCACCCCTCTAGGTGGTCACAAAGCACTGAGCTGATCTCCCTGTGCTATGCGGCTGCTTCCCACTAGCTATCTATTTTACACTTGGTAGTGTATGTATGTCCATGCCACTCTCTCACTTTGTCCCAGCTTACCATTCCACCTCCCTGTATCCTCAAGTCCATTCTCTAGTAGGTCTGTGTCTTTATTCCCGTCTTGCCCCTAGGTTATTCATGACCATTTTTTTAGATTCCATATATATGTGTAAGCATACGGTATTTACTCTTCTCTTTCTGACTTACTTCACTCTGTACGACAGTCTCTAGGTCCATCCACCTCACTACAAATAACTCAATTTCGTTTCTTTTTATGGCTGAGTAATATTCCATTGTATACAAGTGCAACATCTTCTTTATCCATTCATCTGTTGATGGACACTTAGGTTGCGTCCATGTCCTGGCTATTGTAAATAGAGCTGCGATGAACATTGTGATACATGCCTCTTTTTGAATTATGGTTTTCTCAGGGTATATGCCAGTAGTGGGATTGCTGGGTTGTATGGTTGTTCTATTTTTAGTTTTTTAAGGAACCTCCATACAGTTCTCCACAGTGTCTGTATCAATTTACATTCCCACCAACAGTGCAAGAGGGTTCCCTTTTCTCCACACCCTCTCCAGCATTTATTGTTTGTGGATTTTTTGATGATGGCCATTCTGACCAGTGTGAGATTATATCTCATTGTAGTTTTGATTTGCATTTCTCTAATGATTAATGAAGTTGAGCATTCTTTCATGTGTTTGTTGGCAATCTGTATATCTTCTTTGGAGAAATGTCTATTTAGGTCTTCTGCCCATTTTTGGATTGGGTTGTTTGCTTTTTTTGATATTGAGCTGCATGAGCTGCTTGTAAATTTTGGAGATTAATCCTTTGTCAGTTGCTTCATTTGCAAATATTTTCTCCCATTCTGAGGGTTGTCTTTTCGTCTTGTTTATGGTTTCCTTTCCTGTGCAAAAGCTTTTAAGTTTCAGTAAGTCCCATTTGTTTATTTTTATTTTTATTTCCATTTCTCTAGGAGGTGGGTCAGAAAGGATCTTGCTGTGATTTATGTCATAGAGTGTCCTGCCTTTGTTTTCCTCTAAGAGTTTTATAGTGTCTGGCCTTACGTTTAGGTCTTTAATCTATTTTGAGTTTATTTTTGTGTATGGTGTTAGGGAGTGTTCTAATTTCATTCTTTTACATGTAGCTGTCCAGTTTTCCCAGCACCACTAAAATTCAACACCCATTTATGATAAAAAACCCTCCAGAAAGTAGGCATAGAGGGAACTTTCCTCAGTATAATAAAGGCCATATATGACAAGCCCACAGCCAACATCATCCTCAATGGTGAAAACCTGAAAGCATTTTCACTAAGATCAGGAACAAGACAAGGTTGCCCACTCTCACCACTATTATTCAACATAGTTTTGGAAGTTTTAGCCACAGCAATCAGAGAAGAAAAAGAAATAAAAGGAATCTGAATTGGAAAAGAAGAAGTAAAGCTGTCACTGTTTGCAGATGACATGATACTATACATAGCGAATCCTAAAGATGCTACCAGAAAACTACTAGAGCTAATCAATGAATTTTGTAAAGTAGCAAGATACAAAATTAATGCCCAGAAATCTCTTGCATTCTTATACACTAATGATGAAAAATCTGAAAGTGAAATTAAGAAAACACTCCCATTTACCATTGCAACAAAAAGAATAAAACATCTAGGAATAAACCTACCTAAGGAGACAAAAGACCTATATGCAGAAAATTATAAGACACTGATGAAAGAAATTAAAGATGATACAAATAGGAGGAAAGATATACTGTGTTCTTGGATTGGAAGAATCAACATTGTGAAAATGACTCTACTACCCAAAGCAATCTACAGATTCAATGCAATCCCTATCAAACTACCACTGGCATTTTTCACAGAACTAAAACAAAAAATTTCACAATTTGCATGGAAACACAAAAGACCCCAAATAGCCAAAGCAATCTTGAGAAAGAAAAACGGAGCAGGGGGAATCAGGCTCCCTGACTTCAGACTATACTACAAAGCGACAGTAATCAAGACAGTATGGTACTGGCACAAAAACAGACATATAGATCAGTGGAACAGGATAGAAAGCCCAGAGATAAACCCACGCACATATGGTCACCTTATCTTTGATAAAGGAGGCAAGAATATACAGTGGAGAAAAGACAACCTCTCCAGCTTTGTTTTCATTGGGGAATCTTCTGTGGGAACACATGCTGTGTTTTGAGATTTCCAGTCGTGTCAAGATTCTCTATCTGACTCTGAACCTAGGGAACGAGTTGAGGGTACGTGCTGATCTCTAATACCCTTGGGTGCATCACTGTTGTTGGAGGAAGGACAAATAGGCACAGATATAACATTTTCCGGTCATGGTGCATCATATCTGGCACTTGTACTTGGGTTTATGTTGAATGTTAAAACTTTATGTAAAGTAGAAGAGCCACTGCCTCGAGGTATTAGATGCCATCTGTCAGGGCCTGTCACTGTCCACCAGAGTGTGGGTGGCAACACAAAGTATGCCCCACCCCCCAGAGGAAAGTGTAGGAGGAGTGGTCATATAGACACCTTCTAACTGGACAACCACATGTGCTTCTGGGAAGCAGCCCAGGGTGGCGTTTAACTCTGGCTGTGGATCCAGACAGATTGGGGTTAGAACTCAGCTTCACCCTGGGTGACCATGAGAAGAAAATTTGACACCTCTCAGGCTCATTTTCTTTATTTGTAAAATGGAAATGAGAATTATACCTATCTCACTAGATTGCTTTGAGGATTCAGTGAGACAGTCTTTATGAAGAACTTTGTGTGATACCTGGCACATTGTAAATGGCACATTCAATAAATGTTAACCCCTTCTATTACTACTCTTCCATCATTGCTATTATTAAGCAAATATTATAGCCCAAGCAGGGAA